>NW_027193197.1:0-31193 GCF_949987515.2 Delphinus delphis | reverse complement strand
CGCCGAAGCAGCCTAGAAGGGCCCGATCTCGCCGCGATCGCGGAAGCTAAGCAGGGTCGGGCCTGGTTAGAACTTGGATGGGAGACCTCTTAGGGAAGACCGGGTGCTCTAGGCTTTTTGCCCCCCGCTCCGCCTTCTCCTTTTGTCGCTCGCGGCGTTCGCGGCTATCTCCGCCCCCGCCCGGCACAGCTGCAAGCCCCACCTCCTCAGGCCCCTCCCACCACAGCCAGCGTCTGATGGGGCGCTCCCCGCCTGCCTGAGCGGCCAGGCGGCCAGAAGGCGTCCCGGGAAGGCAGAGGCACAGCAGACGCTCCGGGGGTGGCCTGAAGGGAACCAGACGTGGCCGCGGACCCGGGGGCCGTCCGTGCGGCCCCGCGAGCCCCTCGACCTGCACCTGGCCGCCCCCACTGCAGCCAGCCCCGGCGCCGCCACCTGTCCGCCGGGGTGGCTCTCCACAGCTCCATACGGCAAAAGCCGCCCCTCCGCCGTTTCGCCATGGCCGGGGGCGGGAGCGGGATCGAGGGCCCAGGCCGCTTCCCCGGGCCTGCCGGCCACCTGGGGCGGGGTCCTGAGCTCGGACGGTGGCGTGGGGGCGAGGGTGGCGTTGCTGGGTCTTAGGGGCCGTGCCAACTCAATGGTGGCTCCCAGTGGCTTCGGGCCAGCTTCTGTCGGGCAGGAGGGCCGGGCCGGTCTGCGTCTGAGCTGCGCCTAGCGCAGCGTGGGCGGGCAGGTGGGATGCCCAAGGGCCCGCGGTCTCCGGGCCCGGAAGCCTCCTGGGCCACTGCCCCCCGTGAGCGGCCTGCGGGATCTGGGGCGTGGCGCCTAGCTCCCAAAAGTTTGCTGGCTCCCGCCCGCCCTGGGCGGGGTGGTCGCCAGCACCTCCGCCACCCCCAGGTGCCCGAGACCTCCGTTCCCCTGCCTAGGCGGGCGGCGGGGCCCCGCCGGGACGGGCGGGCCGCTGGGCTGACGGTAAGGCCCAAGCGCCTGCTGAGCTGCGCCTCAAGAGGCAGCCCGCCACCCCGCCGGCATCCACCGCCGAAGCAGCCTAGAAGGGCCCGATCTCGCCGCGATCGCGGAAGCTAAGCAGGGTCGGGCCTGGTTAGAACTTGGATGGGAGACCTCTTAGGGAAGACCGGGTGCTCTAGGCTTTTTGCCCCCCGCTCCGCCTTCTCCTTTTGTCGCTCGCGGCGTTCGCGGCTATCTCCGCCCCCGCCCGGCACAGCTGCAAGCCCCACCTCCTCAGGCCCCTCCCACCACAGCCAGCGTCTGATGGGGCGCTCCCCGCCTGCCTGAGCGGCCAGGCGGCCAGAAGGCGTCCCGGGAAGGCAGAGGCACAGCAGACGCTCCGGGGGTGGCCTGAAGGGAACCAGACGTGGCCGCGGACCCGGGGGCCGTCCGTGCGGCCCGCGAGCCCCTCGACCTGCACCTGGCCGCCCCCACTGCAGCCCAGCCCCGGCGCCGCCACCTGTCCGCCGGGGTGGCTCTCCACAGCTCCATACGGCAAAAGCCGCCCCTCCGCCGTTTCGCCATGGCCGGGGGCGGGAGCGGGATCGAGGGCCCAGGCCGCTTCCCCGGGCCTGCCGGCCACCTGGGGCGGGGTCCTGAGCTCGGACGGTGGCGTGGGGGCGAGGGTGGCGTTGCTGGGTCTTAGGGGCCGTGCCAACTCAATGGTGGCTCCCAGTGGCTTCGGGCCAGCTTCTGTCGGGCAGGAGGGCCGGGCCGGTCTGCGTCTGAGCTGCGCCTAGCGCAGCGTGGGCGGGCAGGTGGGATGCCCAAGGGCCCGCGGTCTCCGGGCCCGGAAGCCTCCTGGGCCACTGCCCCCCGTGAGCGGCCTGCGGGATCTGGGGCGTGGCGCCTAGCTCCCAAAAGTTTGCTGGCTCCCGCCCGCCCTGGGCGGGGTGGTCGCCAGCACCTCCGCCACCCCCAGGTGCCCGAGACCTCCGTTCCCCTGCCTAGGCGGGCGGCGGGGCCCCGCCGGGACGGGCGGGCCGCTGGGCTGACGGTAAGGCCCAAGCGCCTGCTGAGCTGCGCCTCAAGAGGCAGCCCGCCACCCCGCCGGCATCCACCGCCGAAGCAGCCTAGAAGGGCCCGATCTCGCCGCGATCGCGGAAGCTAAGCAGGGTCGGGCCTGGTTAGAACTTGGATGGGAGACCTCTTAGGGAAGACCGGGTGCTCTAGGCTTTTTGCCCCCCGCTCCGCCTTCTCCTTTTGTCGCTCGCGGCGTTCGCGGCTATCTCCGCCCCCGCCCGGCACAGCTGCAAGCCCCACCTCCTCAGGCCCCTCCCACCACAGCCAGCGTCTGATGGGGCGCTCCCCGCCTGCCTGAGCGGCCAGGCGGCCAGAAGGCGTCCCGGGAAGGCAGAGGCACAGCAGACGCTCCGGGGGTGGCCTGAAGGGAACCAGACGTGGCCGCGGACCCGGGGGCCGTCCGTGCGGCCCGCGAGCCCCTCGACCTGCACCTGGCCGCCCCCACTGCAGCCCAGCCCCGGCGCCGCCACCTGTCCGCCGGGGTGGCTCTCCACAGCTCCATACGGCAAAAGCCGCCCCTCCGCCGTTTCGCCATGGCCGGGGGCGGGAGCGGGATCGAGGGCCCAGGCCGCTTCCCCGGGCCTGCCGGCCACCTGGGGCGGGGTCCTGAGCTCGGACGGTGGCGTGGGGGCGAGGGTGGCGTTGCTGGGTCTTAGGGGCCGTGCCAACTCAATGGTGGCTCCCAGTGGCTTCGGGCCAGCTTCTGTCGGGCAGGAGGGCCGGGCCGGTCTGCGTCTGAGCTGCGCCTAGCGCAGCGTGGGCGGGCAGGTGGGATGCCCAAGGGCCCGCGGTCTCCGGGCCCGGAAGCCTCCTGGGCCACTGCCCCCCGTGAGCGGCCTGCGGGATCTGGGGCGTGGCGCCTAGCTCCCAAAAGTTTGCTGGCTCCCGCCCGCCCTGGGCGGGGTGGTCGCCAGCACCTCCGCCACCCCCAGGTGCCCGAGACCTCCGTTCCCCTGCCTAGGCGGGCGGCGGGGCCCCGCCGGGACGGGCGGGCCGCTGGGCTGACGGTAAGGCCCAAGCGCCTGCTGAGCTGCGCCTCAAGAGGCAGCCCGCCACCCCGCCGGCATCCACCGCCGAAGCAGCCTAGAAGGGCCCGATCTCGCCGCGATCGCGGAAGCTAAGCAGGGTCGGGCCTGGTTAGAACTTGGATGGGAGACCTCTTAGGGAAGACCGGGTGCTCTAGGCTTTTTGCCCCCCGCTCCGCCTTCTCCTTTTGTCGCTCGCGGCGTTCGCGGCTATCTCCGCCCCCGCCCGGCACAGCTGCAAGCCCCACCTCCTCAGGCCCCTCCCACCACAGCCAGCGTCTGATGGGGCGCTCCCCGCCTGCCTGAGCGGCCAGGCGGCCAGAAGGCGTCCCGGGAAGGCAGAGGCACAGCAGACGCTCCGGGGGTGGCCTGAAGGGAACCAGACGTGGCCGCGGACCCGGGGGCCGTCCGTGCGGCCCGCGAGCCCCTCGACCTGCACCTGGCCGCCCCCACTGCAGCCCAGCCCCGGCGCCGCCACCTGTCCGCCGGGGTGGCTCTCCACAGCTCCATACGGCAAAAGCCGCCCCTCCGCCGTTTCGCCATGGCCGGGGGCGGGAGCGGGATCGAGGGCCCAGGCCGCTTCCCCGGGCCTGCCGGCCACCTGGGGCGGGGTCCTGAGCTCGGACGGTGGCGTGGGGGCGAGGGTGGCGTTGCTGGGTCTTAGGGGCCGTGCCAACTCAATGGTGGCTCCCAGTGGCTTCGGGCCAGCTTCTGTCGGGCAGGAGGGCCGGGCCGGTCTGCGTCTGAGCTGCGCCTAGCGCAGCGTGGGCGGGCAGGTGGGATGCCCAAGGGCCCGCGGTCTCCGGGCCCGGAAGCCTCCTGGGCCACTGCCCCCCGTGAGCGGCCTGCGGGATCTGGGGCGTGGCGCCTAGCTCCCAAAAGTTTGCTGGCTCCCGCCCGCCCTGGGCGGGGTGGTCGCCAGCACCTCCGCCACCCCCAGGTGCCCGAGACCTCCGTTCCCCTGCCTAGGCGGGCGGCGGGGCCCCGCCGGGACGGGCGGGCCGCTGGGCTGACGGTAAGGCCCAAGCGCCTGCTGAGCTGCGCCTCAAGAGGCAGCCCGCCACCCCGCCGGCATCCACCGCCGAAGCAGCCTAGAAGGGCCCGATCTCGCCGCGATCGCGGAAGCTAAGCAGGGTCGGGCCTGGTTAGAACTTGGATGGGAGACCTCTTAGGGAAGACCGGGTGCTCTAGGCTTTTTGCCCCCCGCTCCGCCTTCTCCTTTTGTCGCTCGCGGCGTTCGCGGCTATCTCCGCCCCCGCCCGGCACAGCTGCAAGCCCCACCTCCTCAGGCCCCTCCCACCACAGCCAGCGTCTGATGGGGCGCTCCCCGCCTGCCTGAGCGGCCAGGCGGCCAGAAGGCGTCCCGGGAAGGCAGAGGCACAGCAGACGCTCCGGGGGTGGCCTGAAGGGAACCAGACGTGGCCGCGGACCCGGGGGCCGTCCGTGCGGCCCGCGAGCCCCTCGACCTGCACCTGGCCGCCCCCACTGCAGCCCAGCCCCGGCGCCGCCACCTGTCCGCCGGGGTGGCTCTCCACAGCTCCATACGGCAAAAGCCGCCCCTCCGCCGTTTCGCCATGGCCGGGGGCGGGAGCGGGATCGAGGGCCCAGGCCGCTTCCCCGGGCCTGCCGGCCACCTGGGGCGGGGTCCTGAGCTCGGACGGTGGCGTGGGGGCGAGGGTGGCGTTGCTGGGTCTTAGGGGCCGTGCCAACTCAATGGTGGCTCCCAGTGGCTTCGGGCCAGCTTCTGTCGGGCAGGAGGGCCGGGCCGGTCTGCGTCTGAGCTGCGCCTAGCGCAGCGTGGGCGGGCAGGTGGGATGCCCAAGGGCCCGCGGTCTCCGGGCCCGGAAGCCTCCTGGGCCACTGCCCCCCGTGAGCGGCCTGCGGGATCTGGGGCGTGGCGCCTAGCTCCCAAAAGTTTGCTGGCTCCCGCCCGCCCTGGGCGGGGTGGTCGCCAGCACCTCCGCCACCCCCAGGTGCCCGAGACCTCCGTTCCCCTGCCTAGGCGGGCGGCGGGGCCCCGCCGGGACGGGCGGGCCGCTGGGCTGACGGTAAGGCCCAAGCGCCTGCTGAGCTGCGCCTCAAGAGGCAGCCCGCCACCCCGCCGGCATCCACCGCCGAAGCAGCCTAGAAGGGCCCGATCTCGCCGCGATCGCGGAAGCTAAGCAGGGTCGGGCCTGGTTAGAACTTGGATGGGAGACCTCTTAGGGAAGACCGGGTGCTCTAGGCTTTTTGCCCCCCGCTCCGCCTTCTCCTTTTGTCGCTCGCGGCGTTCGCGGCTATCTCCGCCCCCGCCCGGCACAGCTGCAAGCCCCACCTCCTCAGGCCCCTCCCACCACAGCCAGCGTCTGATGGGGCGCTCCCCGCCTGCCTGAGCGGCCAGGCGGCCAGAAGGCGTCCCGGGAAGGCAGAGGCACAGCAGACGCTCCGGGGGTGGCCTGAAGGGAACCAGACGTGGCCGCGGACCCGGGGGCCGTCCGTGCGGCCCGCGAGCCCCTCGACCTGCACCTGGCCGCCCCCACTGCAGCCCAGCCCCGGCGCCGCCACCTGTCCGCCGGGGTGGCTCTCCACAGCTCCATACGGCAAAAGCCGCCCCTCCGCCGTTTCGCCATGGCCGGGGGCGGGAGCGGGATCGAGGGCCCAGGCCGCTTCCCCGGGCCTGCCGGCCACCTGGGGCGGGGTCCTGAGCTCGGACGGTGGCGTGGGGGCGAGGGTGGCGTTGCTGGGTCTTAGGGGCCGTGCCAACTCAATGGTGGCTCCCAGTGGCTTCGGGCCAGCTTCTGTCGGGCAGGAGGGCCGGGCCGGTCTGCGTCTGAGCTGCGCCTAGCGCAGCGTGGGCGGGCAGGTGGGATGCCCAAGGGCCCGCGGTCTCCGGGCCCGGAAGCCTCCTGGGCCACTGCCCCCCGTGAGCGGCCTGCGGGATCTGGGGCGTGGCGCCTAGCTCCCAAAAGTTTGCTGGCTCCCGCCCGCCCTGGGCGGGGTGGTCGCCAGCACCTCCGCCACCCCCAGGTGCCCGAGACCTCCGTTCCCCTGCCTAGGCGGGCGGCGGGGCCCCGCCGGGACGGGCGGGCCGCTGGGCTGACGGTAAGGCCCAAGCGCCTGCTGAGCTGCGCCTCAAGAGGCAGCCCGCCACCCCGCCGGCATCCACCGCCGAAGCAGCCT
The DNA here is from genome assembly GCF_949987515.2 of Delphinus delphis. Lineage (NCBI taxonomy): Eukaryota > Metazoa > Chordata > Mammalia > Artiodactyla > Delphinidae > Delphinus > Delphinus delphis. The sequence goes on along the minus strand of NW_027193197.1, from coordinate 24,981 downwards.
AGAAGGGCCCGATCTCGCCGCGATCGCGGAAGCTAAGCAGGGTCGGGCCTGGTTAGAACTTGGATGGGAGACCTCTTAGGGAAGACCGGGTGCTCTAGGCTTTTTGCCCCCCGCTCCGCCTTCTCCTTTTGTCGCTCGCGGCGTTCGCGGCTATCTCCGCCCCCGCCCGGCACAGCTGCAAGCCCCACCTCCTCAGGCCCCTCCCACCACAGCCAGCGTCTGATGGGGCGCTCCCCGCCTGCCTGAGCGGCCAGGCGGCCAGAAGGCGTCCCGGGAAGGCAGAGGCACAGCAGACGCTCCGGGGGTGGCCTGAAGGGAACCAGACGTGGCCGCGGACCCGGGGGCCGTCCGTGCGGCCCGCGAGCCCCTCGACCTGCACCTGGCCGCCCCCACTGCAGCCCAGCCCCGGCGCCGCCACCTGTCCGCCGGGGTGGCTCTCCACAGCTCCATACGGCAAAAGCCGCCCCTCCGCCGTTTCGCCATGGCCGGGGGCGGGAGCGGGATCGAGGGCCCAGGCCGCTTCCCCGGGCCTGCCGGCCACCTGGGGCGGGGTCCTGAGCTCGGACGGTGGCGTGGGGGCGAGGGTGGCGTTGCTGGGTCTTAGGGGCCGTGCCAACTCAATGGTGGCTCCCAGTGGCTTCGGGCCAGCTTCTGTCGGGCAGGAGGGCCGGGCCGGTCTGCGTCTGAGCTGCGCCTAGCGCAGCGTGGGCGGGCAGGTGGGATGCCCAAGGGCCCGCGGTCTCCGGGCCCGGAAGCCTCCTGGGCCACTGCCCCCCGTGAGCGGCCTGCGGGATCTGGGGCGTGGCGCCTAGCTCCCAAAAGTTTGCTGGCTCCCGCCCGCCCTGGGCGGGGTGGTCGCCAGCACCTCCGCCACCCCCAGGTGCCCGAGACCTCCGTTCCCCTGCCTAGGCGGGCGGCGGGGCCCCGCCGGGACGGGCGGGCCGCTGGGCTGACGGTAAGGCCCAAGCGCCTGCTGAGCTGCGCCTCAAGAGGCAGCCCGCCACCCCGCCGGCATCCACCGCCGAAGCAGCCTAGAAGGGCCCGATCTCGCCGCGATCGCGGAAGCTAAGCAGGGTCGGGCCTGGTTAGAACTTGGATGGGAGACCTCTTAGGGAAGACCGGGTGCTCTAGGCTTTTTGCCCCCCGCTCCGCCTTCTCCTTTTGTCGCTCGCGGCGTTCGCGGCTATCTCCGCCCCCGCCCGGCACAGCTGCAAGCCCCACCTCCTCAGGCCCCTCCCACCACAGCCAGCGTCTGATGGGGCGCTCCCCGCCTGCCTGAGCGGCCAGGCGGCCAGAAGGCGTCCCGGGAAGGCAGAGGCACAGCAGACGCTCCGGGGGTGGCCTGAAGGGAACCAGACGTGGCCGCGGACCCGGGGGCCGTCCGTGCGGCCCGCGAGCCCCTCGACCTGCACCTGGCCGCCCCCACTGCAGCCCAGCCCCGGCGCCGCCACCTGTCCGCCGGGGTGGCTCTCCACAGCTCCATACGGCAAAAGCCGCCCCTCCGCCGTTTCGCCATGGCCGGGGGCGGGAGCGGGATCGAGGGCCCAGGCCGCTTCCCCGGGCCTGCCGGCCACCTGGGGCGGGGTCCTGAGCTCGGACGGTGGCGTGGGGGCGAGGGTGGCGTTGCTGGGTCTTAGGGGCCGTGCCAACTCAATGGTGGCTCCCAGTGGCTTCGGGCCAGCTTCTGTCGGGCAGGAGGGCCGGGCCGGTCTGCGTCTGAGCTGCGCCTAGCGCAGCGTGGGCGGGCAGGTGGGATGCCCAAGGGCCCGCGGTCTCCGGGCCCGGAAGCCTCCTGGGCCACTGCCCCCCGTGAGCGGCCTGCGGGATCTGGGGCGTGGCGCCTAGCTCCCAAAAGTTTGCTGGCTCCCGCCCGCCCTGGGCGGGGTGGTCGCCAGCACCTCCGCCACCCCCAGGTGCCCGAGACCTCCGTTCCCCTGCCTAGGCGGGCGGCGGGGCCCCGCCGGGACGGGCGGGCCGCTGGGCTGACGGTAAGGCCCAAGCGCCTGCTGAGCTGCGCCTCAAGAGGCAGCCCGCCACCCCGCCGGCATCCACCGCCGAAGCAGCCTAGAAGGGCCCGATCTCGCCGCGATCGCGGAAGCTAAGCAGGGTCGGGCCTGGTTAGAACTTGGATGGGAGACCTCTTAGGGAAGACCGGGTGCTCTAGGCTTTTTGCCCCCCGCTCCGCCTTCTCCTTTTGTCGCTCGCGGCGTTCGCGGCTATCTCCGCCCCCGCCCGGCACAGCTGCAAGCCCCACCTCCTCAGGCCCCTCCCACCACAGCCAGCGTCTGATGGGGCGCTCCCCGCCTGCCTGAGCGGCCAGGCGGCCAGAAGGCGTCCCGGGAAGGCAGAGGCACAGCAGACGCTCCGGGGGTGGCCTGAAGGGAACCAGACGTGGCCGCGGACCCGGGGGCCGTCCGTGCGGCCCGCGAGCCCCTCGACCTGCACCTGGCCGCCCCCACTGCAGCCCAGCCCCGGCGCCGCCACCTGTCCGCCGGGGTGGCTCTCCACAGCTCCATACGGCAAAAGCCGCCCCTCCGCCGTTTCGCCATGGCCGGGGGCGGGAGCGGGATCGAGGGCCCAGGCCGCTTCCCCGGGCCTGCCGGCCACCTGGGGCGGGGTCCTGAGCTCGGACGGTGGCGTGGGGGCGAGGGTGGCGTTGCTGGGTCTTAGGGGCCGTGCCAACTCAATGGTGGCTCCCAGTGGCTTCGGGCCAGCTTCTGTCGGGCAGGAGGGCCGGGCCGGTCTGCGTCTGAGCTGCGCCTAGCGCAGCGTGGGCGGGCAGGTGGGATGCCCAAGGGCCCGCGGTCTCCGGGCCCGGAAGCCTCCTGGGCCACTGCCCCCCGTGAGCGGCCTGCGGGATCTGGGGCGTGGCGCCTAGCTCCCAAAAGTTTGCTGGCTCCCGCCCGCCCTGGGCGGGGTGGTCGCCAGCACCTCCGCCACCCCCAGGTGCCCGAGACCTCCGTTCCCCTGCCTAGGCGGGCGGCGGGGCCCCGCCGGGACGGGCGGGCCGCTGGGCTGACGGTAAGGCCCAAGCGCCTGCTGAGCTGCGCCTCAAGAGGCAGCCCGCCACCCCGCCGGCATCCACCGCCGAAGCAGCCTAGAAGGGCCCGATCTCGCCGCGATCGCGGAAGCTAAGCAGGGTCGGGCCTGGTTAGAACTTGGATGGGAGACCTCTTAGGGAAGACCGGGTGCTCTAGGCTTTTTGCCCCCCGCTCCGCCTTCTCCTTTTGTCGCTCGCGGCGTTCGCGGCTATCTCCGCCCCCGCCCGGCACAGCTGCAAGCCCCACCTCCTCAGGCCCCTCCCACCACAGCCAGCGTCTGATGGGGCGCTCCCCGCCTGCCTGAGCGGCCAGGCGGCCAGAAGGCGTCCCGGGAAGGCAGAGGCACAGCAGACGCTCCGGGGGTGGCCTGAAGGGAACCAGACGTGGCCGCGGACCCGGGGGCCGTCCGTGCGGCCCGCGAGCCCCTCGACCTGCACCTGGCCGCCCCCACTGCAGCGCAGCCCCGGCGCCGCCACCTGTCCGCCGGGGTGGCTCTCCACAGCTCCATACGGCAAAAGCCGCCCCTCCGCCGTTTCGCCATGGCCGGGGGCGGGAGCGGGATCGAGGGCCCAGGCCGCTTCCCCGGGCCTGCCGGCCACCTGGGGCGGGGTCCTGAGCTCGGACGGTGGCGTGGGGGCGAGGGTGGCGTTGCTGGGTCTTAGGGGCCGTGCCAACTCAATGGTGGCTCCCAGTGGCTTCGGGCCAGCTTCTGTCGGGCAGGAGGGCCGGGCCGGTCTGCGTCTGAGCTGCGCCTAGCGCAGCGTGGGCGGGCAGGTGGGATGCCCAAGGGCCCGCGGTCTCCGGGCCCGGAAGCCTCCTGGGCCACTGCCCCCCGTGAGCGGCCTGCGGGATCTGGGGCGTGGCGCCTAGCTCCCAAAAGTTTGCTGGCTCCCGCCCGCCCTGGGCGGGGTGGTCGCCAGCACCTCCGCCACCCCCAGGTGCCCGAGACCTCCGTTCCCCTGCCTAGGCGGGCGGCGGGGCCCCGCCGGGACGGGCGGGCCGCTGGGCTGACGGTAAGGCCCAAGCGCCTGCTGAGCTGCGCCTCAAGAGGCAGCCCGCCACCCCGCCGGCATCCACCGCCGAAGCAGCCTAGAAGGGCCCGATCTCGCCGCGATCGCGGAAGCTAAGCAGGGTCGGGCCTGGTTAGAACTTGGATGGGAGACCTCTTAGGGAAGACCGGGTGCTCTAGGCTTTTTGCCCCCCGCTCCGCCTTCTCCTTTTGTCGCTCGCGGCGTTCGCGGCTATCTCCGCCCCCGCCCGGCACAGCTGCAAGCCCCACCTCCTCAGGCCCCTCCCACCACAGCCAGCGTCTGATGGGGCGCTCCCCGCCTGCCTGAGCGGCCAGGCGGCCAGAAGGCGTCCCGGGAAGGCAGAGGCACAGCAGACGCTCCGGGGGTGGCCTGAAGGGAACCAGACGTGGCCGCGGACCCGGGGGCCGTCCGTGCGGCCCGCGAGCCCCTCGACCTGCACCTGGCCGCCCCCACTGCAGCGCAGCCCCGGCGCCGCCACCTGTCCGCCGGGGTGGCTCTCCACAGCTCCATACGGCAAAAGCCGCCCCTCCGCCGTTTCGCCATGGCCGGGGGCGGGAGCGGGATCGAGGGCCCAGGCCGCTTCCCCGGGCCTGCCGGCCACCTGGGGCGGGGTCCTGAGCTCGGACGGTGGCGTGGGGGCGAGGGTGGCGTTGCTGGGTCTTAGGGGCCGTGCCAACTCAATGGTGGCTCCCAGTGGCTTCGGGCCAGCTTCTGTCGGGCAGGAGGGCCGGGCCGGTCTGCGTCTGAGCTGCGCCTAGCGCAGCGTGGGCGGGCAGGTGGGATGCCCAAGGGCCCGCGGTCTCCGGGCCCGGAAGCCTCCTGGGCCACTGCCCCCCGTGAGCGGCCTGCGGGATCTGGGGCGTGGCGCCTAGCTCCCAAAAGTTTGCTGGCTCCCGCCCGCCCTGGGCGGGGTGGTCGCCAGCACCTCCGCCACCCCCAGGTGCCCGAGACCTCCGTTCCCCTGCCTAGGCGGGCGGCGGGGCCCCGCCGGGACGGGCGGGCCGCTGGGCTGACGGTAAGGCCCAAGCGCCTGCTGAGCTGCGCCTCAAGAGGCAGCCCGCCACCCCGCCGGCATCCACCGCCGAAGCAGCCTAGAAGGGCCCGATCTCGCCGCGATCGCGGAAGCTAAGCAGGGTCGGGCCTGGTTAGAACTTGGATGGGAGACCTCTTAGGGAAGACCGGGTGCTCTAGGCTTTTTGCCCCCCGCTCCGCCTTCTCCTTTTGTCGCTCGCGGCGTTCGCGGCTATCTCCGCCCCCGCCCGGCACAGCTGCAAGCCCCACCTCCTCAGGCCCCTCCCACCACAGCCAGCGTCTGATGGGGCGCTCCCCGCCTGCCTGAGCGGCCAGGCGGCCAGAAGGCGTCCCGGGAAGGCAGAGGCACAGCAGACGCTCCGGGGGTGGCCTGAAGGGAACCAGACGTGGCCGCGGACCCGGGGGCCGTCCGTGCGGCCCGCGAGCCCCTCGACCTGCACCTGGCCGCCCCCACTGCAGCCCAGCCCCGGCGCCGCCACCTGTCCGCCGGGGTGGCTCTCCACAGCTCCATACGGCAAAAGCCGCCCCTCCGCCGTTTCGCCATGGCCGGGGGCGGGAGCGGGATCGAGGGCCCAGGCCGCTTCCCCGGGCCTGCCGGCCACCTGGGGCGGGGTCCTGAGCTCGGACGGTGGCGTGGGGGCGAGGGTGGCGTTGCTGGGTCTTAGGGGCCGTGCCAACTCAATGGTGGCTCCCAGTGGCTTCGGGCCAGCTTCTGTCGGGCAGGAGGGCCGGGCCGGTCTGCGTCTGAGCTGCGCCTAGCGCAGCGTGGGCGGGCAGGTGGGATGCCCAAGGGCCCGCGGTCTCCGGGCCCGGAAGCCTCCTGGGCCACTGCCCCCCGTGAGCGGCCTGCGGGATCTGGGGCGTGGCGCCTAGCTCCCAAAAGTTTGCTGGCTCCCGCCCGCCCTGGGCGGGGTGGTCGCCAGCACCTCCGCCACCCCCAGGTGCCCGAGACCTCCGTTCCCCTGCCTAGGCGGGCGGCGGGGCCCCGCCGGGACGGGCGGGCCGCTGGGCTGACGGTAAGGCCCAAGCGCCTGCTGAGCTGCGCCTCAAGAGGCAGCCCGCCACCCCGCCGGCATCCACCGCCGAAGCAGCCTAGAAGGGCCCGATCTCGCCGCGATCGCGGAAGCTAAGCAGGGTCGGGCCTGGTTAGAACTTGGATGGGAGACCTCTTAGGGAAGACCGGGTGCTCTAGGCTTTTTGCCCCCCGGTCCGCCTTCTCCTTTTGTCGCTCGCGGCGTTCGCGGCTATCTCCGCCCCCGCCCGGCACAGCTGCAAGCCCCACCTCCTCAGGCCCCTCCCACCACAGCCAGCGTCTGATGGGGCGCTCCCCGCCTGCCTGAGCGGCCAGGCGGCCAGAAGGCGTCCCGGGAAGGCAGAGGCACAGCAGACGCTCCGGGGGTGGCCTGAAGGGAACCAGACGTGGCCGCGGACCCGGGGGCCGTCCGTGCGGCCCGCGAGCCCCTCGACCTGCACCTGGCCGCCCCCACTGCAGCCCAGCCCCGGCGCCGCCACCTGTCCGCCGGGGTGGCTCTCCACAGCTCCATACGGCAAAAGCCGCCCCTCCGCCGTTTCGCCATGGCCGGGGGCGGGAGCGGGATCGAGGGCCCAGGCCGCTTCCCCGGGCCTGCCGGCCACCTGGGGCGGGGTCCTGAGCTCGGACGGTGGCGTGGGGGCGAGGGTGGCGTTGCTGGGTCTTAGGGGCCGTGCCAACTCAATGGTGGCTCCCAGTGGCTTCGGGCCAGCTTCTGTCGGGCAGGAGGGCCGGGCCGGTCTGCGTCTGAGCTGCGCCTAGCGCAGCGTGGGCGGGCAGGTGGGATGCCCAAGGGCCCGCGGTCTCCGGGCCCGGAAGCCTCCTGGGCCACTGCCCCCCGTGAGCGGCCTGCGGGATCTGGGGCGTGGCGCCTAGCTCCCAAAAGTTTGCTGGCTCCCGCCCGCCCTGGGCGGGGTGGTCGCCAGCACCTCCGCCACCCCCAGGTGCCCGAGACCTCCGTTCCCCTGCCTAGGCGGGCGGCGGGGCCCCGCCGGGACGGGCGGGCCGCTGGGCTGACGGTAAGGCCCAAGCGCCTGCTGAGCTGCGCCTCAAGAGGCAGCCCGCCACCCCGCCGGCATCCACCGCCGAAGCAGCCTAGAAGGGCCCGATCTCGCCGCGATCGCGGAAGCTAAGCAGGGTCGGGCCTGGTTAGAACTTGGATGGGAGACCTCTTAGGGAAGACCGGGTGCTCTAGGCTTTTTGCCCCCCGCTCCGCCTTCTCCTTTTGTCGCTCGCGGCGTTCGCGGCTATCTCCGCCCCCGCCCGGCACAGCTGCAAGCCCCACCTCCTCAGGCCCCTCCCACCACAGCCAGCGTCTGATGGGGCGCTCCCCGCCTGCCTGAGCGGCCAGGCGGCCAGAAGGCGTCCCGGGAAGGCAGAGGCACAGCAGACGCTCCGGGGGTGGCCTGAAGGGAACCAGACGTGGCCGCGGACCCGGGGGCCGTCCGTGCGGCCCGCGAGCCCCTCGACCTGCACCTGGCCGCCCCCACTGCAGCCCAGCCCCGGCGCCGCCACCTGTCCGCCGGGGTGGCTCTCCACAGCTCCATACGGCAAAAGCCGCCCCTCCGCCGTTTCGCCATGGCCGGGGGCGGGAGCGGGATCGAGGGCCCAGGCCGCTTCCCCGGGCCTGCCGGCCACCTGGGGCGGGGTCCTGAGCTCGGACGGTGGCGTGGGGGCGAGGGTGGCGTTGCTGGGTCTTAGGGGCCGTGCCAACTCAATGGTGGCTCCCAGTGGCTTCGGGCCAGCTTCTGTCGGGCAGGAGGGCCGGGCCGGTCTGCGTCTGAGCTGCGCCTAGCGCAGCGTGGGCGGGCAGGTGGGATGCCCAAGGGCCCGCGGTCTCCGGGCCCGGAAGCCTCCTGGGCCACTGCCCCCCGTGAGCGGCCTGCGGGATCTGGGGCGTGGCGCCTAGCTCCCAAAAGTTTGCTGGCTCCCGCCCGCCCTGGGCGGGGTGGTCGCCAGCACCTCCGCCACCCCCAGGTGCCCGAGACCTCCGTTCCCCTGCCTAGGCGGGCGGCGGGGCCCCGCCGGGACGGGCGGGCCGCTGGGCTGACGGTAAGGCCCAAGCGCCTGCTGAGCTGCGCCTCAAGAGGCAGCCCGCCACCCCGCCGGCATCCACCGCCGAAGCAGCCTAGAAGGGCCCGATCTCGCCGCGATCGCGGAAGCTAAGCAGGGTCGGGCCTGGTTAGAACTTGGATGGGAGACCTCTTAGGGAAGACCGGGTGCTCTAGGCTTTTTGCCCCCCGCTCCGCCTTCTCCTTTTGTCGCTCGCGGCGTTCGCGGCTATCTCCGCCCCCGCCCGGCACAGCTGCAAGCCCCACCTCCTCAGGCCCCTCCCACCACAGCCAGCGTCTGATGGGGCGCTCCCCGCCTGCCTGAGCGGCCAGGCGGCCAGAAGGCGTCCCGGGAAGGCAGAGGCACAGCAGACGCTCCGGGGGTGGCCTGAAGGGAACCAGACGTGGCCGCGGACCCGGGGGCCGTCCGTGCGGCCCGCGAGCCCCTCGACCTGCACCTGGCCGCCCCCACTGCAGCCCAGCCCCGGCGCCGCCACCTGTCCGCCGGGGTGGCTCTCCACAGCTCCATACGGCAAAAGCCGCCCCTCCGCCGTTTCGCCATGGCCGGGGGCGGGAGCGGGATCGAGGGCCCAGGCCGCTTCCCCGGGCCTGCCGGCCACCTGGGGCGGGGTCCTGAGCTCGGACGGTGGCGTGGGGGCGAGGGTGGCGTTGCTGGGTCTTAGGGGCCGTGCCAACTCAATGGTGGCTCCCAGTGGCTTCGGGCCAGCTTCTGTCGGGCAGGAGGGCCGGGCCGGTCTGCGTCTGAGCTGCGCCTAGCGCAGCGTGGGCGGGCAGGTGGGATGCCCAAGGGCCCGCGGTCTCCGGGCCCGGAAGCCTCCTGGGCCACTGCCCCCCGTGAGCGGCCTGCGGGATCTGGGGCGTGGCACCTAGCTCCCAAAAGTTTGCTGGCTCCCGCCCGCCCTGGGCGGGGTGGTCGCCAGCACCTCCGCCACCCCCAGGTGCCCGAGACCTCCGTTCCCCTGCCTAGGCGGGCGGCGGGGCCCCGCCGGGACGGGCGGGCCGCTGGGCTGACGGTAAGGCCCAAGCGCCTGCTGAGCTGCGCCTCAAGAGGCAGCCCGCCACCCCGCCGGCATCCACCGCCGAAGCAGCCTAGAAGGGCCCGATCTCGCCGCGATCGCGGAAGCTAAGCAGGGTCGGGCCTGGTTAGAACTTGGATGGGAGACCTCTTAGGGAAGACCGGGTGCTCTAGGCTTTTTGCCCCCCGCTCCGCCTTCTCCTTTTGTCGCTCGCGGCGTTCGCGGCTATCTCCGCCCCCGCCCGGCACAGCTGCAAGCCCCACCTCCTCAGGCCCCTCCCACCACAGCCAGCGTCTGATGGGGCGCTCCCCGCCTGCCTGAGCGGCCAGGCGGCCAGAAGGCGTCCCGGGAAGGCAGAGGCACAGCAGACGCTCCGGGGGTGGCCTGAAGGGAACCAGACGTGGCCGCGGACCCGGGGGCCGTCCGTGCGGCCCGCGAGCCCCTCGACCTGCACCTGGCCGCCCCCACTGCAGCGCAGCCCCGGCGCCGCCACCTGTCCGCCGGGGTGGCTCTCCACAGCTCCATACGGCAAAAGCCGCCCCTCCGCCGTTTCGCCATGGCCGGGGGCGGGAGCGGGATCGAGGGCCCAGGCCGCTTCCCCGGGCCTGCCGGCCACCTGGGGCGGGGTCCTGAGCTCGGACGGTGGCGTGGGGGCGAGGGTGGCGTTGCTGGGTCTTAGGGGCCGTGCCAACTCAATGGTGGCTCCCAGTGGCTTCGGGCCAGCTTCTGTCGGGCAGGAGGGCCGGGCCGGTCTGCGTCTGAGCTGCGCCTAGCGCAGCGTGGGCGGGCAGGTGGGATGCCCAAGGGCCCGCGGTCTCCGGGCCCGGAAGCCTCCTGGGCCACTGCCCCCCGTGAGCGGCCTGCGGGATCTGGGGCGTGGCGCCTAGCTCCCAAAAGTTTGCTGGCTCCCGCCCGCCCTGGGCGGGGTGGTCGCCAGCACCTCCGCCACCCCCAGGTGCCCGAGACCTCCGTTCCCCTGCCTAGGCGGGCGGCGGGGCCCCGCCGGGACGGGCGGGCCGCTGGGCTGACGGTAAGGCCCAAGCGCCTGCTGAGCTGCGCCTCAAGAGGCAGCCCGCCACCCCGCCGGCATCCACCGCCGAAGCAGCCTAGAAGGGCCCGATCTCGCCGCGATCGCGGAAGCTAAGCAGGGTCGGGCCTGGTTAGAACTTGGATGGGAGACCTCTTAGGGAAGACCGGGTGCTCTAGGCTTTTTGCCCCCCGCTCCGCCTTCTCCTTTTGTCGCTCGCGGCGTTCGCGGCTATCTCCGCCCCCGCCCGGCACAGCTGCAAGCCCCACCTCCTCAGGCCCCTCCCACCACAGCCAGCGTCTGATGGGGCGCTCCCCGCCTGCCTGAGCGGCCAGGCGGCCAGAAGGCGTCCCGGGAAGGCAGAGGCACAGCAGACGCTCCGGGGGTGGCCTGAAGGGAACCAGACGTGGCCGCGGACCCGGGGGCCGTCCGTGCGGCCCGCGAGCCCCTCGACCTGCACCTGGCCGCCCCCACTGCAGCCCAGCCCCGGCGCCGCCACCTGTCCGCCGGGGTGGCTCTCCACAGCTCCATACGGCAAAAGCCGCCCCTCCGCCGTTTCGCCATGGCCGGGGGCGGGAGCGGGATCGAGGGCCCAGGCCGCTTCCCCGGGCCTGCCGGCCACCTGGGGCGGGGTCCTGAGCTCGGACGGTGGCGTGGGGGCGAGGGTGGCGTTGCTGGGTCTTAGGGGCCGTGCCAACTCAATGGTGGCTCCCAGTGGCTTCGGGCCAGCTTCTGTCGGGCAGGAGGGCCGGGCCGGTCTGCGTCTGAGCTGCGCCTAGCGCAGCGTGGGCGGGCAGGTGGGATGCCCAAGGGCCCGCGGTCTCCGGGCCCGGAAGCCTCCTGGGCCACTGCCCCCCGTGAGCGGCCTGCGGGATCTGGGGCGTGGCGCCTAGCTCCCAAAAGTTTGCTGGCTCCCGCCCGCCCTGGGCGGGGTGGTCGCCAGCACCTCCGCCACCCCCAGGTGCCCGAGACCTCCGTTCCCCTGCCTAGGCGGGCGGCGGGGCCCCGCCGGGACGGGCGGGCCGCTGGGCTGACGGTAAGGCCCAAGCGCCTGCTGAGCTGCGCCTCAAGAGGCAGCCCGCCACCCCCGCCGGCATCCACCGCCGAAGCAGCCTAGAAGGGCCCGATCTCGCCGCGATCGCGGAAGCTAAGCAGGGTCGGGCCTGGTTAGAACTTGGATGGGAGACCTCTTAGGGAAGACCGGGTGCTCTAGGCTTTTTGCCCCCCGCTCCGCCTTCTCCTTTTGTCGCTCGCGGCGTTCGCGGCTATCTCCGCCCCCGCCCGGCACAGCTGCAAGCCCCACCTCCTCAGGCCCCTCCCACCACAGCCAGCGTCTGATGGGGCGCTCCCCGCCTGCCTGAGCGGCCAGGCGGCCAGAAGGCGTCCCGGGAAGGCAGAGGCACAGCAGACGCTCCGGGGGTGGCCTGAAGGGAACCAGACGTGGCCGCGGACCCGGGGGCCGTCCGTGCGGCCCGCGAGCCCCTCGACCTGCACCTGGCCGCCCCCACTGCAGCCCAGCCCCGGCGCCGCCACCTGTCCGCCGGGGTGGCTCTCCACAGCTCCATACGGCAAAAGCCGCCCCTCCGCCGTTTCGCCATGGCCGGGGGCGGGAGCGGGATCGAGGGCCCAGGCCGCTTCCCCGGGCCTGCCGGCCACCTGGGGCGGGGTCCTGAGCTCGGACGGTGGCGTGGGGGCGAGGGTGGCGTTGCTGGGTCTTAGGGGCCGTGCCAACTCAATGGTGGCTCCCAGTGGCTTCGGGCCAGCTTCTGTCGGGCAGGAGGGCCGGGCCGGTCTGCGTCTGAGCTGCGCCTAGCGCAGCGTGGGCGGGCAGGTGGGATGCCCAAGGGCCCGCGGTCTCCGGGCCCGGAAGCCTCCTGGGCCACTGCCCCCCGTGAGCGGCCTGCGGGATCTGGGGCGTGGCGCCTAGCTCCCAAAAGTTTGCTGGCTCCCGCCCGCCCTGGGCGGGGTGGTCGCCAGCACCTCCGCCACCCCCAGGTGCCCGAGACCTCCGTTCCCCTGCCTAGGCGGGCGGCGGGGCCCCGCCGGGACGGGCGGGCCGCTGGGCTGACGGTAAGGCCCAAGCGCCTGCTGAGCTGCGCCTCAAGAGGCAGCCCGCCACCCCGCCGGCATCCACCGCCGAAGCAGCCTGGAAGGGCCCGATCTCGCCGCGATCGCGGAAGCTAAGCAGGGTCGGGCCTGGTTAGAACTTGGATGGGAGACCTCTTAGGGAAGACCGGGTGCTCTAGGCTTTTTGCCCCCCGCTCCGCCTTCTCCTTTTGTCGCTCGCGGCGTTCGCGGCTATCTCCGCCCCCGCCCGGCACAGCTGCAAGCCCCACCTCCTCAGGCCCCTCCCACCACAGCCAGCGTCTGATGGGGCGCTCCCCGCCTGCCTGAGCGGCCAGGCGGCCAGAAGGCGTCCCGGGAAGGCAGAGGCACAGCAGACGCTCCGGGGGTGGCCTGAAGGGAACCAGACGTGGCCGCGGACCCGGGGGCCGTCCGTGCGGCCCGCGAGCCCCTCGACCTGCACCTGGCCGCCCCCACTGCAGCCCAGCCCCGGCGCCGCCACCTGTCCGCCGGGGTGGCTCTCCACAGCTCCATACGGCAAAAGCCGCCCCTCCGCCGTTTCGCCATGGCCGGGGGCGGGAGCGGGATCGAGGGCCCAGGCCGCTTCCCCGGGCCTGCCGGCCACCTGGGGCGGGGTCCTGAGCTCGGACGGTGGCGTGGGGGCGAGGGTGGCGTTGCTGGGTCTTAGGGGCCGTGCCAACTCAATGGTGGCTCCCAGTGGCTTCGGGCCAGCTTCTGTCGGGCAGGAGGGCCGGGCCGGTCTGCGTCTGAGCTGCGCCTAGCGCAGCGTGGGCGGGCAGGTGGGATGCCCAAGGGCCCGCGGTCTCCGGGCCCGGAAGCCTCCTGGGCCACTGCCCCCCGTGAGCGGCCTGCGGGATCTGGGGCGTGGCGCCTAGCTCCCAAAAGTTTGCTGGCTCCCGCCCGCCCTGGGCGGGGTGGTCGCCAGCACCTCCGCCACCCCCAGGTGCCCGAGACCTCCGTTCCCCTGCCTAGGCGGGCGGCGGGGCCCCGCCGGGACGGGCGGGCCGCTGGGCTGACGGTAAGGCCCAAGCGCCTGCTGAGCTGCGCCTCAAGAGGCAGCCCGCCACCCCCGCCGGCATCCACCGCCGAAGCAGCCTAGAAGGGCCCGATCTCGCCGCGATCGCGGAAGCTAAGCAGGGTCGGGCCTGGTTAGAACTTGGATGGGAGACCTCTTAGGGAAGACCGGGTGCTCTAGGCTTTTTGCCCCCCGCTCCGCCTTCTCCTTTTGTCGCTCGCGGCGTTCGCGGCTATCTCCGCCCCCGCCCGGCACAGCTGCAAGCCCCACCTCCTCAGGCCCCTCCCACCACAGCCAGCGTCTGATGGGGCGCTCCCCGCCTGCCTGAGCGGCCAGGCGGCCAGAAGGCGTCCCGGGAAGGCAGAGGCACAGCAGACGCTCCGGGGGTGGCCTGAAGGGAACCAGACGTGGCCGCGGACCCGGGGGCCGTCCGTGCGGCCCGCGAGCCCCTCGACCTGCACCTGGCCGCCCCCACTGCAGCCCAGCCCCGGCGCCGCCACCTGTCCGCCGGGGTGGCTCTCCACAGCTCCATACGGCAAAAGCCGCCCCTCCGCCGTTTCGCCATGGCCGGGGGCGGGAGCGGGATCGAGGGCCCAGGCCGCTTCCCCGGGCCTGCCGGCCACCTGGGGCGGGGTCCTGAGCTCGGACGGTGGCGTGGGGGCGAGGGTGGCGTTGCTGGGTCTTAGGGGCCGTGCCAACTCAATGGTGGCTCCCAGTGGCTTCGGGCCAGCTTCTGTCGGGCAGGAGGGCCGGGCCGGTCTGCGTCTGAGCTGCGCCTAGCGCAGCGTGGGCGGGCAGGTGGGATGCCCAAGGGCCCGCGGTCTCCGGGCCCGGAAGCCTCCTGGGCCACTGCCCCCCGTGAGCGGCCTGCGGGATCTGGGGCGTGGCGCCTAGCTCCCAAAAGTTTGCTGGCTCCCGCCCGCCCTGGGCGGGGTGGTCGCCAGCACCTCCGCCACCCCCAGGTGCCCGAGACCTCCGTTCCCCTGCCTAGGCGGGCGGCGGGGCCCCGCCGGGACGGGCGGGCCGCTGGGCTGACGGTAAGGCCCAAGCGCCTGCTGAGCTGCGCCTCAAGAGGCAGCCCGCCACCCCGCCGGCATCCACCGCCGAAGCAGCCTGGAAGGGCCCGATCTCGCCGCGATCGCGGAAGCTAAGCAGGGTCGGGCCTGGTTAGAACTTGGATGGGAGACCTCTTAGGGAAGACCGGGTGCTCTAGGCTTTTTGCCCCCCGCTCCGCCTTCTCCTTTTGTCGCTCGCGGCGTTCGCGGCTATCTCCGCCCCCGCCCGGCACAGCTGCAAGCCCCACCTCCTCAGGCCCCTCCCACCACAGCCAGCGTCTGATGGGGCGCTCCCCGCCTGCCTGAGCGGCCAGGCGGCCAGAAGGCGTCCCGGGAAGGCAGAGGCACAGCAGACGCTCCGGGGGTGGCCTGAAGGGAACCAGACGTGGCCGCGGACCCGGGGGCCGTCCGTGCGGCCCGCGAGCCCCTCGACCTGCACCTGGCCGCCCCCACTGCAGCCCAGCCCCGGCGCCGCCACCTGTCCGCCGGGGTGGCTCTCCACAGCTCCATACGGCAAAAGCCGCCCCTCCGCCGTTTCGCCATGGCCGGGGGCGGGAGCGGGATCGAGGGCCCAGGCCGCTTCCCCGGGCCTGCCGGCCACCTGGGGCGGGGTCCTGAGCTCGGACGGTGGCGTGGGGGCGAGGGTGGCGTTGCTGGGTCTTAGGGGCCGTGCCAACTCAATGGTGGCTCCCAGTGGCTTCGGGCCAGCTTCTGTCGGGCAGGAGGGCCGGGCCGGTCTGCGTCTGAGCTGCGCCTAGCGCAGCGTGGGCGGGCAGGTGGGATGCCCAAGGGCCCGCGGTCTCCGGGCCCGGAAGCCTCCTGGGCCACTGCCCCCCGTGAGCGGCCTGCGGGATCTGGGGCGTGGCGCCTAGCTCCCAAAAGTTTGCTGGCTCCCGCCCGCCCTGGGCGGGGTGGTCGCCAGCACCTCCGCCACCCCCAGGTGCCCGAGACCTCCGTTCCCCTGCCTAGGCGGGCGGCGGGGCCCCGCCGGGACGGGCGGGCCGCTGGGCTGACGGTAAGGCCCAAGCGCCTGCTGAGCTGCGCCTCAAGAGGCAGCCCGCCACCCCGCCGGCATCCACCGCCGAAGCAGCCTAGAAGGGCCCGATCTCGCCGCGATCGCGGAAGCTAAGCAGGGTCGGGCCTGGTTAGAACTTGGATGGGAGACCTCTTAGGGAAGACCGGGTGCTCTAGGCTTTTTGCCCCCCGCTCCGCCTTCTCCTTTTGTCGCTCGCGGCGTTCGCGGCTATCTCCGCCCCCGCCCGGCACAGCTGCAAGCCCCACCTCCTCAGGCCCCTCCCACCACAGCCAGCGTCTGATGGGGCGCTCCCCGCCTGCCTGAGCGGCCAGGCGGCCAGAAGGCGTCCCGGGAAGGCAGAGGCACAGCAGACGCTCCGGGGGTGGCCTGAAGGGAACCAGACGTGGCCGCGGACCCGGGGGCCGTCCGTGCGGCCCGCGAGCCCCTCGACCTGCACCTGGCCGCCCCCACTGCAGCCCAGCCCCGGCGCCGCCACCTGTCCGCCGGGGTGGCTCTCCACAGCTCCATACGGCAAAAGCCGCCCCTCCGCCGTTTCGCCATGGCCGGGGGCGGGAGCGGGATCGAGGGCCCAGGCCGCTTCCCCGGGCCTGCCGGCCACCTGGGGCGGGGTCCTGAGCTCGGACGGTGGCGTGGGGGCGAGGGTGGCGTTGCTGGGTCTTAGGGGCCGTGCCAACTCAATGGTGGCTCCCAGTGGCTTCGGGCCAGCTTCTGTCGGGCAGGAGGGCCGGGCCGGTCTGCGTCTGAGCTGCGCCTAGCGCAGCGTGGGCGGGCAGGTGGGATGCCCAAGGGCCCGCGGTCTCCGGGCCCGGAAGCCTCCTGGGCCACTGCCCCCCGTGAGCGGCCTGCGGGATCTGGGGCGTGGCGCCTAGCTCCCAAAAGTTTGCTGGCTCCCGCCCGCCCTGGGCGGGGTGGTCGCCAGCACCTCCGCCACCCCCAGGTGCCCGAGACCTCCGTTCCCCTGCCTAGGCGGGCGGCGGGGCCCCGCCGGGACGGGCGGGCCGCTGGGCTGACGGTAAGGCCCAAGCGCCTGCTGAGCTGCGCCTCAAGAGGCAGCCCGCCACCCCGCCGGCATCCACCGCCGAAGCAGCCTAGAAGGGCCCGATCTCGCCGCGATCGCGGAAGCTAAGCAGGGTCGGGCCTGGTTAGAACTTGGATGGGAGACCTCTTAGGGAAGACCGGGTGCTCTAGGCTTTTTGCCCCCCGCTCCGCCTTCTCCTTTTGTCGCTCGCGGCGTTCGCGGCTATCTCCGCCCCCGCCCGGCACAGCTGCAAGCCCCACCTCCTCAGGCCCCTCCCACCACAGCCAGCGTCTGATGGGGCGCTCCCCGCCTGCCTGAGCGGCCAGGCGGCCAGAAGGCGTCCCGGGAAGGCAGAGGCACAGCAGACGCTCCGGGGGTGGCCTGAAGGGAACCAGACGTGGCCGCGGACCCGGGGGCCGTCCGTGCGGCCCGCGAGCCCCTCGACCTGCACCTGGCCGCCCCCACTGCAGCCCAGCCCCGGCGCCGCCACCTGTCCGCCGGGGTGGCTCTCCACAGCTCCATACGGCAAAAGCCGCCCCTCCGCCGTTTCGCCATGGCCGGGGGCGGGAGCGGGATCGAGGGCCCAGGCCGCTTCCCCGGGCCTGCCGGCCACCTGGGGCGGGGTCCTGAGCTCGGACGGTGGCGTGGGGGCGAGGGTGGCGTTGCTGGGTCTTAGGGGCCGTGCCAACTCAATGGTGGCTCCCAGTGGCTTCGGGCCAGCTTCTGTCGGGCAGGAGGGCCGGGCCGGTCTGCGTCTGAGCTGCGCCTAGCGCAGCGTGGGCGGGCAGGTGGGATGCCCAAGGGCCCGCGGTCTCCGGGCCCGGAAGCCTCCTGGGCCACTGCCCCCCGTGAGCGGCCTGCGGGATCTGGGGCATGGCGCCTAGCTCCCAAAAGTTTGCTGGCTCCCGCCCGCCCTGGGCGGGGTGGTCGCCAGCACCTCCGCCACCCCCAGGTGCCCGAGACCTCCGTTCCCCTGCCTAGGCGGGCGGCGGGGCCCCGCCGGGACGGGCGGGCCGCTGGGCTGACGGTAAGGCCCAAGCGCCTGCTGAGCTGCGCCTCAAGAGGCAGCCCGCCACCCCGCCGGCATCCACCGCCGAAGCAGCCTAGAAGGGCCCGATCTCGCCGCGATCGCGGAAGCTAAGCAGGGTCGGGCCTGGTTAGAACTTGGATGGGAGACCTCTTAGGGAAGACCGGGTGCTCTAGGCTTTTTGCCCCCCGCTCCGCCTTCTCCTTTTGTCGCTCGCGGCGTTCGCGGCTATCTCCGCCCCCGCCCGGCACAGCTGCAAGCCCCACCTCCTCAGGCCCCTCCCACCACAGCCAGCGTCTGATGGGGCGCTCCCCGCCTGCCTGAGCGGCCAGGCGGCCAGAAGGCGTCCCGGGAAGGCAGAGGCACAGCAGACGCTCCGGGGGTGGCCTGAAGGGAACCAGACGTGGCCGCGGACCCGGGGGCCGTCCGTGCGGCCCGCGAGCCCCTCGACCTGCACCTGGCCGCCCCCACTGCAGCCCAGCCCCGGCGCCGCCACCTGTCCGCCGGGGTGGCTCTCCACAGCTCCATACGGCAAAAGCCGCCCCTCCGCCGTTTCGCCATGGCCGGGGGCGGGAGCGGGATCGAGGGCCCAGGCCGCTTCCCCGGGCCTGCCGGCCACCTGGGGCGGGGTCCTGAGCTCGGACGGTGGCGTGGGGGCGAGGGTGGCGTTGCTGGGTCTTAGGGGCCGTGCCAACTCAATGGTGGCTCCCAGTGGCTTCGGGCCAGCTTCTGTCGGGCAGGAGGGCCGGGCCGGTCTGCGTCTGAGCTGCGCCTAGCGCAGCGTGGGCGGGCAGGTGGGATGCCCAAGGGCCCGCGGTCTCCGGGCCCGGAAGCCTCCTGGGCCACTGCCCCCCGTGAGCGGCCTGCGGGATCTGGGGCGTGGCGCCTAGCTCCCAAAAGTTTGCTGGCTCCCGCCCGCCCTGGGCGGGGTGGTCGCCAGCACCTCCGCCACCCCCAGGTGCCCGAGACCTCCGTTCCCCTGCCTAGGCGGGCGGCGGGGCCCCGCCGGGACGGGCGGGCCGCTGGGCTGACGGTAAGGCCCAAGCGCCTGCTGAGCTGCGCCTCAAGAGGCAGCCCGCCACCCCGCCGGCATCCACCGCCGAAGCAGCCTAGAAGGGCCCGATCTCGCCGCGATCGCGGAAGCTAAGCAGGGTCGGGCCTGGTTAGAACTTGGATGGGAGACCTCTTAGGGAAGACCGGGTGCTCTAGGCTTTTTGCCCCCCGCTCCGCCTTCTCCTTTTGTCGCTCGCGGCGTTCGCGGCTATCTCCGCCCCCGCCCGGCACAGCTGCAAGCCCCACCTCCTCAGGCCCCTCCCACCACAGCCAGCGTCTGATGGGGCGCTCCCCGCCTGCCTGAGCGGCCAGGCGGCCAGAAGGCGTCCCGGGAAGGCAGAGGCACAGCAGACGCTCCGGGGGTGGCCTGAAGGGAACCAGACGTGGCCGCGGACCCGGGGGCCGTCCGTGCGGCCCGCGAGCCCCTCGACCTGCACCTGGCCGCCCCCACTGCAGCCCAGCCCCGGCGCCGCCACCTGTCCGCCGGGGTGGCTCTCCACAGCTCCATACGGCAAAAGCCGCCCCTCCGCCGTTTCGCCATGGCCGGGGGCGGGAGCGGGATCGAGGGCCCAGGCCGCTTCCCCGGGCCTGCCGGCCACCTGGGGCGGGGTCCTGAGCTCGGACGGTGGCGTGGGGGCGAGGGTGGCGTTGCTGGGTCTTAGGGGCCGTGCCAACTCAATGGTGGCTCCCAGTGGCTTCGGGCCAGCTTCTGTCGGGCAGGAGGGCCGGGCCGGTCTGCGTCTGAGCTGCGCCTAGCGCAGCGTGGGCGGGCAGGTGGGATGCCCAAGGGCCCGCGGTCTCCGGGCCCGGAAGCCTCCTGGGCCACTGCCCCCCGTGAGCGGCCTGCGGGATCTGGGGCGTGGCGCCTAGCTCCCAAAAGTTTGCTGGCTCCCGCCCGCCCTGGGCGGGGTGGTCGCCAGCACCTCCGCCACCCCCAGGTGCCCGAGACCTCCGTTCCCCTGCCTAGGCGGGCGGCGGGGCCCCGCCGGGACGGGCGGGCCGCTGGGCTGACGGTAAGGCCCAAGCGCCTGCTGAGCTGCGCCTCAAGAGGCAGCCCGCCACCCCGCCGGCATCCACCGCCGAAGCAGCCTAGAAGGGCCCGATCTCGCCGCGATCGCGGAAGCTAAGCAGGGTCGGGCCTGGTTAGAACTTGGATGGGAGACCTCTTAGGGAAGACCGGGTGCTCTAGGCTTTTTGCCCCCCGCTCCGCCTTCTCCTTTTGTCGCTCGCGGCGTTCGCGGCTATCTCCGCCCCCGCCCGGCACAGCTGCAAGCCCCACCTCCTCAGGCCCCTCCCACCACAGCCAGCGTCTGATGGGGCGCTCCCCGCCTGCCTGAGCGGCCAGGCGGCCAGAAGGCGTCCCGGGAAGGCAGAGGCACAGCAGACGCTCCGGGGGTGGCCTGAAGGGAACCAGACGTGGCCGCGGACCCGGGGGCCGTCCGTGCGGCCCGCGAGCCCCTCGACCTGCACCTGGCCGCCCCCACTGCAGCCCAGCCCCGGCGCCGCCACCTGTCCGCCGGGGTGGCTCTCCACAGCTCCATACGGCAAAAGCCGCCCCTCCGCCGTTTCGCCATGGCCGGGGGCGGGAGCGGGATCGAGGGCCCAGGCCGCTTCCCCGGGCCTGCCGGCCACCTGGGGCGGGGTCCTGAGCTCGGACGGTGGCGTGGGGGCGAGGGTGGCGTTGCTGGGTCTTAGGGGCCGTGCCAACTCAATGGTGGCTCCCAGTGGCTTCGGGCCAGCTTCTGTCGGGCAGGAGGGCCGGGCCGGTCTGCGTCTGAGCTGCGCCTAGCGCAGCGTGGGCGGGCAGGTGGGATGCCCAAGGGCCCGCGGTCTCCGGGCCCGGAAGCCTCCTGGGCCACTGCCCCCCGTGAGCGGCCTGCGGGATCTGGGGCGTGGCGCCTAGCTCCCAAAAGTTTGCTGGCTCCCGCCCGCCCTGGGCGGGGTGGTCGCCAGCACCTCCGCCACCCCCAGGTGCCCGAGACCTCCGTTCCCCTGCCTAGGCGGGCGGCGGGGCCCCGCCGGGACGGGCGGGCCGCTGGGCTGACGGTAAGGCCCAAGCGCCTGCTGAGCTGCGCCTCAAGAGGCAGCCCGCCACCCCGCCGGCATCCACCGCCGAAGCAGCCTGGAAGGGCCCGATCTCGCCGCGATCGCGGAAGCTAAGCAGGGTCGGGCCTGGTTAGAACTTGGATGGGAGACCTCTTAGGGAAGACCGGGTGCTCTAGGCTTTTTGCCCCCCGCTCCGCCTTCTCCTTTTGTCGCTCGCGGCGTTCGCGGCTATCTCCGCCCCCGCCCGGCACAGCTGCAAGCCCCACCTCCTCAGGCCCCTCCCACCACAGCCAGCGTCTGATGGGGCGCTCCCCGCCTGCCTGAGCGGCCAGGCGGCCAGAAGGCGTCCCGGGAAGGCAGAGGCACAGCAGACGCTCCGGGGGTGGCCTGAAGGGAACCAGACGTGGCCGCGGACCCGGGGGCCGTCCGTGCGGCCCGCGAGCCCCTCGACCTGCACCTGGCCGCCCCCACTGCAGCCCAGCCCCGGCGCCGCCACCTGTCCGCCGGGGTGGCTCTCCACAGCTCCATACGGCAAAAGCCGCCCCTCCGCCGTTTCGCCATGGCCGGGGGCGGGAGCGGGATCGAGGGCCCAGGCCGCTTCCCCGGGCCTGCCGGCCACCTGGGGCGGGGTCCTGAGCTCGGACGGTGGCGTGGGGGCGAGGGTGGCGTTGCTGGGTCTTAGGGGCCGTGCCAACTCAATGGTGGCTCCCAGTGGCTTCGGGCCAGCTTCTGTCGGGCAGGAGGGCCGGGCCGGTCTGCGTCTGAGCTGCGCCTAGCGCAGCGTGGGCGGGCAGGTGGGATGCCCAAGGGCCCGCGGTCTCCGGGCCCGGAAGCCTCCTGGGCCACTGCCCCCCGTGAGCGGCCTGCGGGATCTGGGGCGTGGCGCCTAGCTCCCAAAAGTTTGCTGGCTCCCGCCCGCCCTGGGCGGGGTGGTCGCCAGCACCTCCGCCACCCCCAGGTGCCCGAGACCTCCGTTCCCCTGCCTAGGCGGGCGGCGGGGCCCCGCCGGGACGGGCGGGCCGCTGGGCTGACGGTAAGGCCCAAGCGCCTGCTGAGCTGCGCCTCAAGAGGCAGCCCGCCACCCCGCCGGCATCCACCGCCGAAGCAGCCTAGAAGGGCCCGATCTCGCCGCGATCGCGGAAGCTAAGCAGGGTCGGGCCTGGTTAGAACTTGGATGGGAGACCTCTTAGGGAAGACCGGGTGCTCTAGGCTTTTTGCCCCCCCGCTCCGCCTTCTCCTTTTGTCGCTCGCGGCGTTCGCGGCTATCTCCGCCCCCGCCCGGCACAGCTGCAAGCCCCACCTCCTCAGGCCCCTCCCACCACAGCCAGCGTCTGATGGGGCGCTCCCCGCCTGCCTGAGCGGCCAGGCGGCCAGAAGGCGTCCCGGGAAGGCAGAGGCACAGCAGACGCTCCGGGGGTGGCCTGAAGGGAACCAGACGTGGCCGCGGACCCGGGGGCCGTCCGTGCGGCCCGCGAGCCCCTCGACCTGCACCTGGCCGCCCCCACTGCAGCCCAGCCCCGGCGCCGCCACCTGTCCGCCGGGGTGGCTCTCCACAGCTCCATACGGCAAAAGCCGCCCCTCCGCCGTTTCGCCATGGCCGGGGGCGGGAGCGGGATCGAGGGCCCAGGCCGCTTCCCCGGGCCTGCCGGCCACCTGGGGCGGGGTCCTGAGCTCGGACGGTGGCGTGGGGGCGAGGGTGGCGTTGCTGGGTCTTAGGGGCCGTGCCAACTCAATGGTGGCTCCCAGTGGCTTCGGGCCAGCTTCTGTCGGGCAGGAGGGCCGGGCCGGTCTGCGTCTGAGCTGCGCCTAGCGCAGCGTGGGCGGGCAGGTGGGATGCCCAAGGGCCCGCGGTCTCCGGGCCCGGAAGCCTCCTGGGCCACTGCCCCCCGTGAGCGGCCTGCGGGATCTGGGGCGTGGCGCCTAGCTCCCAAAAGTTTGCTGGCTCCCGCCCGCCCTGGGCGGGGTGGTCGCCAGCACCTCCGCCACCCCCAGGTGCCCGAGACCTCCGTTCCCCTGCCTAGGCGGGCGGCGGGGCCCCGCCGGGACGGGCGGGCCGCTGGGCTGACGGTAAGGCCCAAGCGCCTGCTGAGCTGCGCCTCAAGAGGCAGCCCGCCACCCCGCCGGCATCCACCGCCGAAGCAGCCTAGAAGGGCCCGATCTCGCCGCGATCGCGGAAGCTAAGCAGGGTCGGGCCTGGTTAGAACTTGGATGGGAGACCTCTTAGGGAAGACCGGGTGCTCTAGGCTTTTTGCCCCCCGCTCCGCCTTCTCCTTTTGTCGCTCGCGGCGTTCGCGGCTATCTCCGCCCCCGCCCGGCACAGCTGCAAGCCCCACCTCCTCAGGCCCCTCCCACCACAGCCAGCGTCTGATGGGGCGCTCCCCGCCTGCCTGAGCGGCCAGGCGGCCAGAAGGCGTCCCGGGAAGGCAGAGGCACAGCAGACGCTCCGGGGGTGGCCTGAAGGGAACCAGACGTGGCCGCGGACCCGGGGGCCGTCCGTGCGGCCCGCGAGCCCCTCGACCTGCACCTGGCCGCCCCCACTGCAGCCCAGCCCCGGCGCCGCCACCTGTCCGCCGGGGTGGCTCTCCACAGCTCCATACGGCAAAAGCCGCCCCTCCGCCGTTTCGCCATGGCCGGGGGCGGGAGCGGGATCGAGGGCCCAGGCCGCTTCCCCGGGCCTGCCGGCCACCTGGGGCGGGGTCCTGAGCTCGGACGGTGGCGTGGGGGCGAGGGTGGCGTTGCTGGGTCTTAGGGGCCGTGCCAACTCAATGGTGGCTCCCAGTGGCTTCGGGCCAGCTTCTGTCGGGCAGGAGGGCCGGGCCGGTCTGCGTCTGAGCTGCGCCTAGCGCAGCGTGGGCGGGCAGGTGGGATGCCCAAGGGCCCGCGGTCTCCGGGCCCGGAAGCCTCCTGGGCCACTGCCCCCCGTGAGCGGCCTGCGGGATCTGGGGCGTGGCGCCTAGCTCCCAAAAGTTTGCTGGCTCCCGCCCGCCCTGGGCGGGGTGGTCGCCAGCACCTCCGCCACCCCCAGGTGCCCGAGACCTCCGTTCCCCTGCCTAGGCGGGCGGCGGGGCCCCGCCGGGACGGGCGGGCCGCTGGGCTGACGGTAAGGCCCAAGCGCCTGCTGAGCTGCGCCTCAAGAGGCAGCCCGCCACCCCCGCCGGCATCCACCGCCGAAGCAGCCTAGAAGGGCCCGATCTCGCCGCGATCGCGGAAGCTAAGCAGGGTCGGGCCTGGTTAGAACTTGGATGGGAGACCTCTTAGGGAAGACCGGGTGCTCTAGGCTTTTTGCCCCCCGCTCCGCCTTCTCCTTTTGTCGCTCGCGGCGTTCGCGGCTATCTCCGCCCCCGCCCGGCACAGCTGCAAGCCCCACCTCCTCAGGCCCCTCCCACCACAGCCAGCGTCTGATGGGGCGCTCCCCGCCTGCCTGAGCGGCCAGGCGGCCAGAAGGCGTCCCGGGAAGGCAGAGGCACAGCAGACGCTCCGGGGGTGGCCTGAAGGGAACCAGACGTGGCCGCGGACCCGGGGGCCGTCCGTGCGGCCCGCGAGCCCCTCGACCTGCACCTGGCCGCCCCCACTGCAGCCCAGCCCCGGCGCCGCCACCTGTCCGCCGGGGTGGCTCTCCACAGCTCCATACGGCAAAAGCCGCCCCTCCGCCGTTTCGCCATGGCCGGGGGCGGGAGCGGGATCGAGGGCCCAGGCCGCTTCCCCGGGCCTGCCGGCCACCTGGGGCGGGGTCCTGAGCTCGGACGGTGGCGTGGGGGCGAGGGTGGCGTTGCTGGGTCTTAGGGGCCGTGCCAACTCAATGGTGGCTCCCAGTGGCTTCGGGCCAGCTTCTGTCGGGCAGGAGGGCCGGGCCGGTCTGCGTCTGAGCTGCGCCTAGCGCAGCGTGGGCGGGCAGGTGGGATGCCCAAGGGCCCGCGGTCTCCGGGCCCGGAAGCCTCCTGGGCCACTGCCCCCCGTGAGCGGCCTGCGGGATCTGGGGCGTGGCGCCTAGCTCCCAAAAGTTTGCTGGCTCCCGCCCGCCCTGGGCGGGGTGGTCGCCAGCACCTCCGCCACCCCCAGGTGCCCGAGACCTCCGTTCCCCTGCCTAGGCGGGCGGCGGGGCCCCGCCGGGACGGGCGGGCCGCTGGGCTGACGGTAAGGCCCAAGCGCCTGCTGAGCTGCGCCTCAAGAGGCAGCCCGCCACCCCCGCCGGCATCCACCGCCGAAGCAGCCTGGAAGGGCCCGATCTCGCCGCGATCGCGGAAGCTAAGCAGGGTCGGGCCTGGTTAGAACTTGGATGGGAGACCTCTTAGGGAAGACCGGGTGCTCTAGGCTTTTTGCCCCCCGCTCCGCCTTCTCCTTTTGTCGCTCGCGGCGTTCGCGGCTATCTCCGCCCCCGCCCGGCACAGCTGCAAGCC
>NW_027193196.1:0-31240 GCF_949987515.2 Delphinus delphis | reverse complement strand
GAGGCTTCCGGGCCCCGGAGACCGCGGGCCCTTGGGCATCCCACCTGCCCGCCCACGCTGCGCTAGGCGCAGCTCAGACGCAGACCGGCCCGGCCCTCCTGCCCGACAGAAGCTGGCCCGAAGCCACTGGGAGCCACCATTGAGTTGGCACGGCCCCTAAGACCCAGCAACGCCACCCTCGCCCCCACGCCACCGTCCGAGCTCAGGACCCCGCCCCAGGTGGCCGGCAGGCCCGGGGAAGCGGCTGGGCCCTCGATCCCGCTCCCGCCCCCGGCCATGGCGAAACGGCGGAGGGGCGGCTTTTGCCGTATGGAGCTGTGGAGAGCCACCCCGGCGGACAGGTGGCGGCGCCGGGGCTGGCTGCAGTGGGGGCGGCCAGGTGCAGGTCGAGGGGCTCGCGGGCCGCACGGACGGCCCCCGGTCCGCGGCCACGTCTGGTTCCCTTCAGGCCACCCCCCGGAGCGTCTGCTGTGCCTCTGCCTTCCCGGGACGCCTTCTGGCCGCCTGGCCGCTCAGGCAGGCGGGGAGCGCCCCATCAGACGCTGGCTGTGGTGGGAGGGGCCTGAGGAGGGTGGGCTTGCAGCTGTGCCGGGCGTGGGGGCGGAGATAGCCGCGAACGCCGCGAGCGACAAAGGAGAAGGCGGAGCGGGGGGCAAAAAGCCTAGAGCACCGGTCTTCCCTAAGAGGTCTCCCACCCAAGTTCTAACCAGGCCCGACCTGCTTAGCTTCCGCGACTCGCGGCGAGATCGGGCCCTTCTAGGCTGCTTCGGCGGTGGATGCCGGCGGAGGTGGCGGGCTGCCTCTTGAGGCGCAGCTCAGCAGGCGCTTGGCCTTACCGTCAGCCCAGCGGCCCCGCCCGTCCCGGCGGGGCCCCGCCGCCCGCTAGGCAGGGGAACGGAGGTCTCGGGCTACCTGGGTGGTGGCGGAGGTGTGGCGACCACCCGCCCAGGGCGGGCGGGAGCCAGCAAACTTTTGGGAGCTAGGCGCCACGCCCCAGATCCCGCAGGCCGCTCACGGGGCAGTGGCCCAGGAGGCTTCCGGGCCGGAGACCGCGGGCCCTTGGGCATCCCACCTGCCCGCCCACGCTGCGCTAGGCGCAGCTCAGACGCAGACCGGCCCGGCCCTCCTGCCCGACAGAAGCTGGCCCGAAGCCACTGGGAGCCACCATTGAGTGGCACGGCCCCTAAGGACCCAGCAACGCCACCCTCGCCCCCACGCCACCGTCCGAGCTCAGGACCCCGCCCCAGGTGGCCGGCAGGCCCGGGAAGCGGCCTGGGCCTCGATCCCGCTCCCGCCCCGGCCATGGCGAAACGGCGGAGGGGCGGCTTTTGCCGTATGGAGCTGTGGAGAGCCACCCCGGCGGACAGGTGGCGGCGCCGGGGCTGGGCTGCAGTGGGGGCGGCCAGGTGCAAGGTCGAGGGGCTCGCGGGACCGCACGGACGGCCCCCGGGTCCGCGGCCACGTCTGGTTCCCTTCAGGCCACCCCCGAGCGTCTGCTGTGCCTCTGCCTTCCCGGGACGCCTTCTGGCCGCCTGCCGCTCAGGCAGGCGGGAGTGAGCGCCCCATCAGACGCTGGCTGTGGTGGGAGGGGCCTGAGGAGGTGGGCTTGCAGCTGTGCCGGGCAGGGGGCGGAGATAGCCCGCGAACGCCTAGCGAGCGACAAAGGAGAAGGCGGAGCGGGGGGCAAAAGCCTAGAGCACCCGGTCTTCCCTAAGAGGTCTCCCACCCAAGTTCTAACCAGGCCCGACCCTGCTTAGCTTCCGCGATCGCGGCGAGATCGGGCCCTTCTAGGCTGCTTCGGCGTGGATGCCGGCGGTTGGTTGGCGGGCTGCCTCTTGAGGCGCAGCTCAGCAGGCGCTTGGGCACTTACCGTCAGCCCCAGCGGCCCGCCCGTCCCGGCGGGGCCCCGCCGCCCGCCTAGGCAGGGGAACGGAGGTCTCGGGCACCTGGGGGTGGCGGATAGGTGCTGGCGACCACCCCGCCCAGGGCGGGCGGGAGCCAGCAAACTTTTGGGAGCTAGGCGCCACGCCCCAGATCCCGCAGGCCGCTCACCGGGGCAGTGGCCCAGGAGGCTTCCGGGCCCGGAGGACCGCGGGCCCTTGGGCATCCCACCTGCCCGCCACCCGCTGCGCTAGGCGCAGCTCAGACGCAGACCGGCCCGGCCCTCCTGCCCGACAGAAGCTGGCCCGAAGCCACTGGGAGCCACCATTGAGTTGGCACGGCCCCTAAGACCCAGCAACGCCACCCTCAGCCCCCACGCCACCGTCCGAGCTCAGGACCCCCGCCCCAGGTGGCCGGCAGGCCCGGGGAAGCGGCCTGGGCCCTCGATCCCGCTCCCGCCCCCGGCCATGGCGAAACGGCGGAGGGGGCGGCTTTTGCCGTATGGAGCTGTGGAGAGCCACCCCGGCGGACAGGTGGCGGCGCCGGGGCTGGGCTGCAGTGGGGGCGGCCAGGTGCAGGTCGAGGGGCTCGCGGGCCGCACGGACGGCCCCCGGGTCCGCGGCCACGTCTGGTTCCCTTCAGGCCACCCCGGAGCGTCTGCTGTGCCTCTGCCTTCCCGGACGCCTTCTGGCCGCCTGGCCGCTCAGGCAGGCGGGGAGCGCCCATCAGAACGCTGGCTGTGGTGGAGGGGCCTGAGGAGGTGGGGCTTGCAGCTGTGGCCGGGCTGGGGGCGGAGATAGCTGCGAACGCCGCGAGCGACAAAAGGAGAAGGCGGAGCGGGGGGCAAAAAGCCTAGAGCACCCGGTCTTCCCTAAGAGGTCTCCCACCCAAGTTCTAACCAGGCCCGACCCTGCTTAGCTTCCGCGATCGGCGGCTGAGATCGGGCCCCTTCTAGGCTGCTTCGGCGGTGGATGCCGGCGGGGTGGCGGGCTGCCTCTTGAGGCGCAGCTCAGCAGGCGCTTGGCCTTACCGTCAGCCCAGCGGCCCGCCCGTCCCGGCGGGGCCCCGCCGCCCGCCTAGGCAGGGGAACGGAGGTCTCGGGCACCTGGGGGTGGCGGAGGTGCTGGCGACCACCCCGCCCAGGGCGGGCGGGAGCCAGCAAACTTTTGGGAGCTAGGCGCCACGCCCCAGATCCCGCAGGCCGCTCACGGGGCAGTGGCCCAGGAGGGCTTCCGGGCCCGGAGACCGCGGGCCCTTGGGCATCCCACCTGCCCGCCCCACGCTGCGCTAGGCGCAGCTCAGACGCAGACCGGCCCGGCCCTCCTGCCCGACAGAAGCTGGCCGAAGCCACTGGGAGCCACCATTGAGTTGGCACGGCCCCTAAGACCCAGCAACGCCACCCTCGCCCCCACGCCACCGTCCGAGCTCAGGACCCCGCCCCAGGTGGCCGGCAGGCCCGGGGAAGCGGCCTGGGCCCTCGATCCCGCTCCCGCCCCCGGCCATGGCGAAACGGCGGAGGGGCGGCTTTTGCCGTATGGAGCTGTGGAGAGCCACCCCGGCGGACAGGTGGCGGCGCCGGGGCTGGGCTGCAGTGGGGGCGGCCAGGTGCAGGTCGAGGGGCTCGCGGGCCGCACGGACGGCCCCCGGGTCCGCGGCCACGTCTGGTTCCCTTCAGGCCACCCCCGGAGCGTCTGCTGTGCCTCTGCCTTCCCGGGACGCCTTCTGGCCGCCTGGCCGCTCAGGCAGGCGGGGAGCGCCCCATCAGACGCTGGCTGTGGTGGGAGGGGCCTGAGGAGGTGGGGCTTGCAGCTGTGCCGGGCGGGGCGGAGATAGCCGCGAACGCCCGCGAGCGACAAAAGGAGAAGGCGGAGCGGGGGGCAAAAAGCCTAGAGCACCCGGTCTTCCCTAAGAGGTCTCCCACCCAAGTTCTAACCAGCCCGACCCTGCTTAGCTTCCGCGATCGCGGCGAGATCGGGCCCTTCTAGGCTGCTTCGGCGGTGGATGCCGGCGGTGGTGGCGGGCTGCCTCTTGAGGCGCAGCTCAGCAGGCGCTTGGGCCTTACCGTCAGCCCAGCGGCCCGCCCGTCCCGGCGGGGCCCCGCCGCCCGCCTAGGCAGGGGAACGGAGGTCTCGGGCACCTGGGGGTGGCGGAGGTGCTGGCGACCACCCCGCCCAGGGCGGGGCGGGAGCCAGCAAACTTTTGGGAGCTAGGCGCCACGCCCCAGATCCCGCAGGCCCGCTCACGGTGGCAGTGGCCCAGGAGGCTTCCGGGCCGGAGACCGCGGGCCCTGGGCATCCCACCTGCCCGCCCACGCTGCGCTAGGCGCAGCTCAGACGCAGACCGGCCCGCCCTCCTGCCCGACAGAAGCTGGCCCGAAGCCACTGGGAGCCACCATTGAGTTGGCACGGCCCCTAAGACCCAGCAACGCCACCCTCGCCCCCACGCCACCGTCCGAGCTCAGGACCCCGCCCCAGGTGGCCGGCAGGCCCGGGGAAGCGGCCTGGGCCCTCGATCCCGCTCCCCGCCCCCGGCCATGGCGAAACGGCGGAGGGGCGGCTTTTGCCGTATGGAGCTGTGGAGAGCCACCCCGGCGGACAGGTGGCGGCGCCGGGGCTGGGCTGCAGTGGGGGCGGCCAGGTGCAGGTCGAGGGGCTCGCGGGCCGCACGGACGGCCCCCGGGTCCGCGGCCACGTCTGGTTCCCTTCAGGCCACCCCCGGAGCGTCTGCTGTGCCTCTGCCTTCCCGGGACGCCTTCTGGCCGCCTGGCCGCTCAGGCAGGCGGGGAGCGCCCCATCAGACGCTGGCTGTGGTGGGAGGGGCCTGAGGAGGTGGGGCTTGCAGCTGTGCCGGGCGGGGGCGGAGATAGCCCGCGAACGCCGCGAGCGACAAAAGGAGAAGGCGGAGCGGGGGGCAAAAAGCCTAGAGCACCCGGTCTTCCTAAGAGGTCTCCCACCCAAGTTCTAACCAGGCCCGACCCTGCTTAGCTTCCGCGATCGCGGCGAGATCGGGCCCTTCTAGGCTGCTTCGGCGGTGGATGCCGGCAGGGGTGGCGGGCTGCCTCTTGAGGCGCAGCTCAGCAGGCGCTTGGGCCTTACCGTCAGCCCAGCGGCCCGCCCGTCCCGGCGGGCCCCGCCGCCCGCCTAGGCAGGGGAACGGAGGTCTCGGGCACCTGGGGGTGGCGGAGGTGCTGGCGACCACCCCGCCCAGGGCGGGCGGGAGCCAGCAAACTTTTGGGAGCTAGGCGCCACGCCCCAGATCCCGCAGGCCGCTCACGGGGCAGTGGCCCAGGAGGCTTCCGGGCCCGGAGACCGCGGGCCCTTGGGCATCCCACCTGCCCGCCCACGCTGCGCTAGGCGCAGCTCAGACGCAGACCGGCCCGGCCCTCCTGCCCGACAGAAGCTGGCCCGAAGCCACTGGGAGCCACCATTGAGTTGGCACGGCCCCTAAGACCCAGCAACGCCACCCTCGCCCCCACGCCACCGTCCGAGCTCAGGACCCCGCCCCAGGTGGCCGGCAGGCCCGGGGAAGCGGCCTGGGCCCTCGATCCCGCTCTCCGCCCCCGGCCATGGCGAAACGGCGGAGGGGCGGCTTTTGCCGTATGGAGCTGTGGAGAGCCACCCCCGGCGGACAGGTGGCGGCGCCGGGCTGGGCTGCAGTGGGGGCGGGCCAGGTGCAGGTCGAGGGGCTCGCGGGCCGCACGGACGGCCCCCGGGGTCCGCGGCCACGTCTGGTTCCCTTCAGGCCACCCCCGGAGCGTCTGCTGTGCCTCTGCCTTCCCGGGACGCCTTCTGGCCGCCTGGCCGCTCAGGCAGGCGGGGAGCGCCCCATCAGACGCTGGCTGTGGTGGGAGGGGCCTGAGGAGGTGGGGCTTGCAGCTGTGCCGGGCGGGGGCGGAGATAGCCAGCGAACGCCTGCGAGCGACAAAAGGAGAAGGCGGAGCGGGGGGGCAAAAGCCTAGAGCACCCGGTCTTCCCTAAGAGGTCTCCCACCCAAGTTCTAACCAGGCCCGACCCTGCTTAGCTTCCGCGATCGCGGCGAGATCGGGCCCTTCTAGGCTGCTTCGGCGGTGGATGCCGGCGGGGTGGCGGGCTGCCTCTTGAGGCGCAGCTCAGCAG
Source organism: Delphinus delphis (assembly GCF_949987515.2). Taxonomy (NCBI): domain Eukaryota; kingdom Metazoa; phylum Chordata; class Mammalia; order Artiodactyla; family Delphinidae; genus Delphinus; species Delphinus delphis. The sequence continues at coordinate 25,244 of NW_027193196.1, read as the reverse complement.
GCGCTTGGGCCTTACCGTCAGCCCAGCGGCCCGCCCGTCCCGGCGGGGCCCCGCCGCCCGCCTAGGCAGGGGAACGGAGGTCTCGGGCACCTGGGGGTGGCGGAGGTGCTGGCGACCACCCCGCCCAGGGCGGGCGGGAGCCAGCAAACTTTTGGGAGCTAGGCGCCACGCCCCAGATCCCGCAGGCCGCTCACGGGGCAGTGGCCCAGGAGGCTTCCGGGCCCGGAGACCGCGGGCCCTTGGGCATCCCACCTGCCCGCCCACGCTGCGCTAGGCGCAGCTCAGACGCAGACCGGACCCGGCCCTCCTGCCCGACAGAAGCTGGCCCGAAGCCACTGGGAGCCACCATTGAGTTGGCACGGCCCCTAAGACCCAGCAACGCCACCCTCGCCCCCACGCCACCGTCCGAGCTCAGGACCCCCGCCCCAGGTGGCCGGCAGGCCCGGGGAAGCGGCCTGGGCCCTCGATCCCGCTCCCGCCCCCCGGCCATGGCGAAACGGCGGAGGGGCGGCTTTTGCCGTATGGGAGCTGTGGAGAGCCACCCCGGCGGACAGGTGGGCGGCGCCGGGGCTGGGCTGCAGTGGGGGCGGCCAGGTGCAGGTCGAGGGGCTCGCGGGCCGCACGACGGCCCCCGGGTCCGCGGCCACGTCTGGTTCCCTTCAGGCCACCCCCGGAGCGTCTGCTGTGCCTCTGCCTTCCAGGGACGCCTTCTGGCCGCCTGGCCGCTCAGCAGGCGGGAGCGCCCCATCAGACGCTGGCTGTGGTGGGAGGGGCCTGAGGAGGTGGGGCTTGCAGCTGTGCCGGGCGGGGGCGGAGATAGCCGCGAACGCCGCGAGCGACAAAAGGAGAAGGCGGAGCGGGGGGCAAAAAGCCTAGAGCACCCGGTCTTCCCTAAGAGGTCTCCCACCCAAGTTCTAACCAGGCCCGACCCTGCTTAGCTTCCGCGATCGCGGCGAGATCGGGCCCTTCTAGGCTGCTTCGGCGGTGGATGACGGCGGGGGGGGGTGGCGGGCTGCCTCTTGAGGCGCAGCTCAGCAGGCGCTTGGGCCTTACCGTCAGCCCAGCGGCCCGCCCGTCCCGGCGGGGCCCCGCCGCCCGCCTAGGCAGGGGAACGGAGGTCTCGGGCACCTGGGGGTGGCGGAGGTGCTGGCGACCACCCCCGCCCAGGGCGGGCGGGAGCCAGCAAACTTTGGGAGCTAGGCGCCACGCCCCAGATCCCGCAGGCCGCTCACGGGGCAGTGGCCCAGGAGGCTTCCGGGCCCGGAGACCGCGGGCCCTTGGGCATCCCACCTGCCCCGCCACGCTGCGCTAGGCGCAGCTCAGACGCAGACCGGCCCGGCCCTCCTGCCCGACAGAAGCTGGCCCGAAGCCACTGGGAGCCACCATTGAGTTGGCACGGCCCCTAAGACCCAGCAACGCCACCCTCGCCCCCACGCCACCGTCCGAGCTCAGGACCCCCGCCCCAGGTGGCCGGCAGGCCCGGGGAAGCGGCCTGGGCCCTCGATCCCGCTCCCGCCCCCGGCCATGGCGAAACGGCGGAGGGGCGGCTTTTGCCGTATGGAGCTGTGGAGAGCCACCCCGGCGGACAGGTGGCGGCGCCGGGGCTGGGCTGCAGTGGGGGCGGCCAGGTGCAGGTCGAGGGGCTCGCGGGCCGCACGGACGGCCCCCGGGTCCGCGGCCACGTCTGGTTCCCTTCAGGCCACCCCCGGAGCGTCTGCTGTGCCTCTGCCTTCCCGGGACGCCTTCTGGCCGCCTGGCCGCTCAGGCAGGCGGGGAGCGCCCCATCAGACGCTGGCTGTGGTGGGAGGGGCCTGAGGAGGTGGGGCTTGCAGCTGTGCCGGGCGGGGGCGGAGATAGCCGCGAACGCCGCGAGCGACAAAAGGAGAAGGCGGAGCGGGGGGCAAAAAAGCCTAGAGCACCCGGTCTTCCCTAAGAGGTCTCCCACCCAAGTTCTAACCAGGCCCGACCCTGCTTAGCTTCCGCGATCGCGGCGAGATCGGGCCCTTCTAGGCTGCTTCGGCGGTGGATGCCGGCGGGGTGGCGGGCTGCCTCTTGAGGCGCAGCTCAGCAGGCGCTTGGGCCTTACCGTCAGCCCAGCGGCCCCGCCCGTCCCGGCGGGGCCCCGCCGCCCGCCTAGGCAGGGGAACGGAGGTCTCGGGCACCTGGGGGTGGCGGAGGTGCTGGCGACCACCGCCCGCCAGGGCGGGCGGGAGCCAGCAAACTTTTGGGAGCTAGGCGCCACGCCCCAGATCCCGCAGGCCGCTCACGGGGCAGTGGCCCAGGAGGCTTCCGGGCCCGGAGGACCGCGGGCCCTTGGGCATTCCCACCTGCCCGCCCACGCTGCGCTAGGCGCAGCTCAGACGCAGACCGGCCCGGCCCTCCTGCCCGACAGAAGCTGGCCCGAAGCCACTGGGAGCCACCATTGAGTTGCACGGCCCCTAAGACCCAGCAACGCCACCCTCGCCCCCACGCCACCGTCCGAGCTCAGGACCCCGCCCCAGGTGCCGGCAGGCCCGGGGAAGCGGCCTGGGCCCTCGATCCCGCTCCCGCCCCCGGCCATGGCGAAACGGCGGAGGGGCGGCTTTTGCCGTATGGAGCTGTGGAGAGCCACCCCGGCGGACAGGTGGCGGCGCCGGGGCTGGGCTGCAGTGGGGGCGGCCAGGTGCAGGTCGAGGGCTCGCGGGCCGCACGGACGGCCCCCGGGTCCGCGGCCACGTCTGGTTCCCTTCAGGCCACCCCCGGAGCGTCTGCTGTGCCTCTGCCTTCCCGGGGACGCCTTCTGGCCGCCTGGCCGCTCAGGCAGGCGGGGAGCGCCCCATCAGACGCTGGCTGTGGTGGGAGGGGCCTGAGGAGGTGGGGCTTGCAGCTGTGCCGGGCGGGGGCGGAGATAGCCGCGAACGCCGCGAGCGACAAAAGGAGAAGGCGGAGCGGGGGGCAAAAAGCCTAGAGCACCCGGTCTTCCCTAAGAGGTCTCCCACCCAAGTTCTAACCAGGCCCGACCCTGCTTAGCTTCCGCGATCGCGGCGAGATCGGGCCCTTCTAGGCTGCTTCGGCGGTGGATGCCGGCGGGGTGGCGGGCTGCCTCTTGAGGCGCAGCTCAGCAGGCGCTTGGCCTTACCGTCAGCCCAGCGGCCCGCCCGTCCCGGCGGGGCCCCGCCGCCCGCCTAGGCAGGGGAACGGAGGTCTCGGGCACCTGGGGTGGCGGAGGTGCTGGCGACCACCCCGCCCAGGGCGGGCGGGAGCCAGCAAACTTTTGGGAGCTAGGCGCCACGCCCCAGATCCCGCAGGCCGCTCACGGGGCAGTGGCCCAGGAGGCTTCCGGGCCCGAGACCGCGGGCCCTTGGGCATCCCACCTGCCCGCCCACGCTGCGCTAGGCGCAGCTCAGACGCAGACCGGCCCGGCCCTCCTGCCCGACAGAAGCTGGCCCGAAGCCACTGGGAGCCACCATTGAGTTGGCACGGCCCCTAAGACCCAGCAACGCCACCCTCGCCCCCACGCCACCGTCCGAGCTCAGGACCCCGCCCCAGGTGGCCGGCAGGCCCGGGGAAGCGGCCTGGGCCCTCGATCCCGCTCCCGCCCCCGGCCATGGCGAAACGGCGGAGGGGCGGCTTTTGCCGTATGGAGCTGTGGAGAGCCACCCCGGCGGACAGGTGGCGGCGCCGGGGCTGGGCTGCAGTGGGGGCGGCCAGGTGCAGGTCGAGGGGCTCGCGGGCCGCACGGACGGCCCCCGGGTCCGCGGCCACGTCTGGTTCCCTTCAGGCCACCCCCGGAGCGTCTGCTGTGCCTCTGCCTTCCCGGGACGCCTTCTGGCCGCCTGGCCGCTCAGGCAGGCGGGGAGCGCCCCATCAGACGCTGGCTGTGGTGGGAGGGGCCTGAGGAGGTGGGGCTTGCAGCTGTGCCGGGCGGGGGCGGAGATAGCCGCGAACGCCGCGAGCGACAAAAGGAGAAGGCGGAGCGGGGGGCAAAAAGCCTAGAGCACCCGGTCTTCCCTAAGAGGTCTCCCACCCAAGTTCTAACCAGGCCCGACCCTGCTTAGCTTCCGCGATCGCGGCGAGATCGGGCCCTTCTAGGCTGCTTCGGCGGTGGATGCCGGCGGGGTGGCGGGCTGCCTCTTGAGGCGCAGCTCAGCAGGCGCTTGGGCCTTACCGTCAGCCCAGCGGCCCGCCCGTCCCGGCGGGGCCCCGCCGCCCGCCTAGGCAGGGGAACGGAGGTCTCGGGCACCTGGGGGTGGCGGAGGTGCTGGCGACCACCCCGCCCAGGGCGGGCGGGAGCCAGCAAACTTTTGGGAGCTAGGCGCCACGCCCCAGATCCCGCAGGCCGCTCACGGGGCAGTGGCCCAGGAGGCTTCCGGGCCCGGAGACCGCGGGCCCTTGGGCATCCCACCTGCCCGCCCACGCTGCGCTAGGCGCAGCTCAGACGCAGACCGGCCCGGCCCTCCTGCCCGACAGAAGCTGGCCCGAAGCCACTGGGAGCCACCATTGAGTTGGCACGGCCCCTAAGACCCAGCAACGCCACCCTCGCCCCCACGCCACCGTCCGAGCTCAGGACCCCGCCCCAGGTGGCCGGCAGGCCCGGGGAAGCGGCCTGGGCCCTCGATCCCGCTCCCGCCCCCGGCCATGGCGAAACGGCGGAGGGGCGGCTTTTGCCGTATGGAGCTGTGGAGAGCCACCCCGGCGGACAGGTGGCGGCGCCGGGGCTGGGCTGCAGTGGGGGCGGCCAGGTGCAGGTCGAGGGGCTCGCGGGCCGCACGGACGGCCCCCGGGTCCGCGGCCACGTCTGGTTCCCTTCAGGCCACCCCCGGAGCGTCTGCTGTGCCTCTGCCTTCCCGGGACGCCTTCTGGCCGCCTGGCCGCTCAGGCAGGCGGGGAGCGCCCCATCAGACGCTGGCTGTGGTGGGAGGGGCCTGAGGAGGTGGGGCTTGCAGCTGTGCCGGGCGGGGGCGGAGATAGCCGCGAACGCCTGCGAGCGACAAAAGGAGAAGGCGGAGCGGGGGGCAAAAAGCCTAGAGCACCCGGTCTTCCCTAAGAGGTCTCCCACCCAAGTTCTAACCAGGCCCGACCCTGCTTAGCTTCCGCGATCGCGGCGAGATCGGGCCCTTCTAGGCTGCTTCGGCGGTGGATGCCGGCGGGGTGGCGGGCTGCCTCTTGAGGCGCAGCTCAGCAGGCGCTTGGGCCTTACCGTCAGCCCAGCGGCCCGCCCGTCCCGGCGGGGCCCCGCCGCCCGCCTAGGCAGGGGAACGGAGGTCTCGGGCACCTGGGGGTGGCGGAGGTGCTGGCGACCACCCCGCCCAGGGCGGGCGGGAGCCAGCAAACTTTTGGGAGCTAGGCGCCACGCCCCAGATCCCGCAGGCCGCTCACGGGGCAGTGGCCCAGGAGGCTTCCGGGCCCGGAGACCGCGGGCCCTTGGGCATCCCACCTGCCCGCCCACGCTGCGCTAGGCGCAGCTCAGACGCAGACCGGCCCGGCCCTCCTGCCCGACAGAAGCTGGCCCGAAGCCACTGGGAGCCACCATTGAGTTGGCACGGCCCCTAAGACCCAGCAACGCCACCCTCGCCCCCACGCCACCGTCCGAGCTCAGGACCCCGCCCCAGGTGGCCGGCAGGCCCGGGGAAGCGGCCTGGGCCCTCGATCCCGCTCCCGCCCCCGGCCATGGCGAAACGGCGGAGGGGCGGCTTTTGCCGTATGGAGCTGTGGAGAGCCACCCCGGCGGACAGGTGGCGGCGCCGGGGCTGGGCTGCAGTGGGGGCGGCCAGGTGCAGGTCGAGGGGCTCGCGGGCCGCACGGACGGCCCCCGGGTCCGCGGCCACGTCTGGTTCCCTTCAGGCCACCCCCGGAGCGTCTGCTGTGCCTCTGCCTTCCCGGGACGCCTTCTGGCCGCCTGGCCGCTCAGGCAGGCGGGGAGCGCCCCATCAGACGCTGGCTGTGGTGGGAGGGGCCTGAGGAGGTGGGGCTTGCAGCTGTGCCGGGCGGGGGCGGAGATAGCCGCGAACGCCGCGAGCGACAAAAGGAGAAGGCGGAGCGGGGGGCAAAAAGCCTAGAGCACCCGGTCTTCCCTAAGAGGTCTCCCACCCAAGTTCTAACCAGGCCCGACCCTGCTTAGCTTCCGCGATCGCGGCGAGATCGGGCCCTTCTAGGCTGCTTCGGCGGTGGATGCCGGCGGGGTGGCGGGCTGCCTCTTGAGGCGCAGCTCAGCAGGCGCTTGGGCCTTACCGTCAGCCCAGCGGCCCGCCCGTCCCGGCGGGGCCCCGCCGCCCGCCTAGGCAGGGGAACGGAGGTCTCGGGCACCTGGGGGTGGCGGAGGTGCTGGCGACCACCCCGCCCAGGGCGGGCGGGAGCCAGCAAACTTTTGGGAGCTAGGCGCCACGCCCCAGATCCCGCAGGCCGCTCACGGGGCAGTGGCCCAGGAGGCTTCCGGGCCCGGAGACCGCGGGCCCTTGGGCATCCCACCTGCCCGCCCACGCTGCGCTAGGCGCAGCTCAGACGCAGACCGGCCCGGCCCTCCTGCCCGACAGAAGCTGGCCCGAAGCCACTGGGAGCCACCATTGAGTTGGCACGGCCCCTAAGACCCAGCAACGCCACCCTCGCCCCCACGCCACCGTCCGAGCTCAGGACCCCGCCCCAGGTGGCCGGCAGGCCCGGGGAAGCGGCCTGGGCCCTCGATCCCGCTCCCGCCCCCGGCCATGGCGAAACGGCGGAGGGGCGGCTTTTGCCGTATGGAGCTGTGGAGAGCCACCCCGGCGGACAGGTGGCGGCGCCGGGGCTGGGCTGCAGTGGGGGCGGCCAGGTGCAGGTCGAGGGGCTCGCGGGCCGCACGGACGGCCCCCGGGTCCGCGGCCACGTCTGGTTCCCTTCAGGCCACCCCCGGAGCGTCTGCTGTGCCTCTGCCTTCCCGGGACGCCTTCTGGCCGCCTGGCCGCTCAGGCAGGCGGGGAGCGCCCCATCAGACGCTGGCTGTGGTGGGAGGGGCCTGAGGAGGTGGGGCTTGCAGCTGTGCCGGGCGGGGGCGGAGATAGCCGCGAACGCCGCGAGCGACAAAAGGAGAAGGCGGAGCGGGGGGCAAAAAGCCTAGAGCACCCGGTCTTCCCTAAGAGGTCTCCCACCCAAGTTCTAACCAGGCCCGACCCTGCTTAGCTTCCGCGATCGCGGCGAGATCGGGCCCTTCTAGGCTGCTTCGGCGGTGGATGCCGGCGGGGTGGCGGGCTGCCTCTTGAGGCGCAGCTCAGCAGGCGCTTGGGCCTTACCGTCAGCCCAGCGGCCCGCCCGTCCCGGCGGGGCCCCGCCGCCCGCCTAGGCAGGGGAACGGAGGTCTCGGGCACCTGGGGGTGGCGGAGGTGCTGGCGACCACCCCGCCCAGGGCGGGCGGGAGCCAGCAAACTTTTGGGAGCTAGGCGCCACGCCCCAGATCCCGCAGGCCGCTCACGGGGCAGTGGCCCAGGAGGCTTCCGGGCCCGGAGACCGCGGGCCCTTGGGCATCCCACCTGCCCGCCCACGCTGCGCTAGGCGCAGCTCAGACGCAGACCGGCCCGGCCCTCCTGCCCGACAGAAGCTGGCCCGAAGCCACTGGGAGCCACCATTGAGTTGGCACGGCCCCTAAGACCCAGCAACGCCACCCTCGCCCCCACGCCACCGTCCGAGCTCAGGACCCCGCCCCAGGTGGCCGGCAGGCCCGGGGAAGCGGCCTGGGCCCTCGATCCCGCTCCCGCCCCCGGCCATGGCGAAACGGCGGAGGGGCGGCTTTTGCCGTATGGAGCTGTGGAGAGCCACCCCGGCGGACAGGTGGCGGCGCCGGGGCTGGGCTGCAGTGGGGGCGGCCAGGTGCAGGTCGAGGGGCTCGCGGGCCGCACGGACGGCCCCCGGGTCCGCGGCCACGTCTGGTTCCCTTCAGGCCACCCCCGGAGCGTCTGCTGTGCCTCTGCCTTCCAGGGACGCCTTCTGGCCGCCTGGCCGCTCAGGCAGGCGGGGAGCGCCCCATCAGACGCTGGCTGTGGTGGGAGGGGCCTGAGGAGGTGGGGCTTGCAGCTGTGCCGGGCGGGGGCGGAGATAGCCGCGAACGCCGCGAGCGACAAAAGGAGAAGGCGGAGCGGGGGGCAAAAAGCCTAGAGCACCCGGTCTTCCCTAAGAGGTCTCCCACCCAAGTTCTAACCAGGCCCGACCCTGCTTAGCTTCCGCGATCGCGGCGAGATCGGGCCCTTCTAGGCTGCTTCGGCGGTGGATGCCGGCGGGGTGGCGGGCTGCCTCTTGAGGCGCAGCTCAGCAGGCGCTTGGGCCTTACCGTCAGCCCAGCGGCCCGCCCGTCCCGGCGGGGCCCCGCCGCCCGCCTAGGCAGGGGAACGGAGGTCTCGGGCACCTGGGGGGTGGCGGAGGTGCTGGCGACCACCCCGCCCAGGGCGGGCGGGAGCCAGCAAACTTTGGGAGCTAGGCGCCACGCCCCAGATCCCGCAGGCCGCTCACGGGGCAGTGGCCCAGGAGGCTTCCGGGCCCGGAGACCGCGGGCCCTTGGGCATCCCACCTGCCCAGCCCACGCTGCGCTAGGCGCAGCTCAGACGCAGACCGGCCCGGCCCTCCTGCCCGACAGAAGCTGGCCCGAAGCCACTGGAGCCACCATTGAGTTGGCACGGCCCCTAAGACCCAGCAACGCCACCCTCGCCCCACGCCACCGTCCGAGCTCAGGACCCCGCCCCAGGTGGCCGGCAGGCCCGGGGAAGCGGCCTGGGCCCTCGATCCCGCTCCCCGCCCCCGGCCATGGCGAAACGGCGGAGGGGCGGCTTTTGCCGTATGGAGCTGTGGAGAGCCACCCCGGCGGACAGGTGGCGGCGCCGGGGCTGGGCTGCAGTGGGGGCGGCCAGGTGCAGGTCGAGGGGCTCGCGGGCCGCACGGACGGCCCCCGGGTCCGCGGCCACGTCTGGTTCCCTTCAGGCCACCCCCGGAGCGTCTGCTGTGCCTCTGCCTTCCCGGGACGCCTTCTGGCCGCCTGGCCGCTCAGGCAGGCGGGGAGCGCCCCATCAGACGCTGGCTGTGGTGGAGGGGCCTGAGGAGGTGGGGCTTGCAGCTGTGCCGGGCGGGGCGGAGATAGCCGCGAACGCCGCGAGCGACAAAAGGAGAAGGCGGAGCGGGGGGCAAAAAGCCTAGAGCACCCGGTCTTCCCTAAGAGGTCTCCCACCCAAGTTCTAACCAGGCCCGACCCTGCTTAGCTTCCGCGATCGCGGCGAGATCGGGCCCTTCTAGGCTGCTTCGGCGGTGGATGCCGGCGGGGTGGCGGGCTGCCTCTTGAGGCGCAGCTCAGCAGGCGCTTGGGCCTTACCGTCAGCCCAGCGGCCCGCCCGTCCCGGCGGGGGCCCCGCCGCCCGCCTAGGCAGGGGAACGGAGGTCTCGGGCACCTGGGGGTGGCGGAGGTGCTGGCGACCACCCCGCCCAGGGCGGGCGGGAGCCAGCAAACTTTTGGGAGCTAGGCGCCACGCCCCAGATCCCGCAGGCCGCTCACGGGGCAGTGGCCCAGGAGGCTTCCGGGCCCGGAGACCGCGGGCCCTTGGGCATCCCACCTGCCCGCCCACGCTGCGCTAGGCGCAGCTCAGACGCAGACCGGCCCGGCCCTCCTGCCCGACAGAAGCTGGCCCGAAGCCACTGGGAGCCACCATTGAGTTGGCACGGCCCCTAAGACCCAGCAACGCCACCCTCGCCCCCACGCCACCGTCCGAGCTCAGGACCCCGCCCCAGGTGGCCGGCAGGCCCGGGGAAGCGGCCTGGGCCCTCGATCCCGCTCCCGCCCCCGGCCATGGCGAAACGGCGGAGGGGCGGCTTTTGCCGTATGGAGCTGTGGAGAGCCACCCCGGCGGACAGGTGGCGGCGCCGGGGCTGGGCTGCAGTGGGGGCGGCCAGGTGCAGGTCGAGGGGCTCGCGGGCCGCACGGACGGCCCCCGGGTCCGCGGCCACGTCTGGTTCCCTTCAGGCCACCCCCGGAGCGTCTGCTGTGCCTCTGCCTTCCCGGACGCCTTCTGGCCGCCTGGCCGCTCAGGCAGGCGGGGAGCGCCCCATCAGACGCTGGCTGTGGTGGGAGGGGCCTGAGGAGGTGGGGCTTGCAGCTGTGCCGGGCGGGGGGCGGAGATAGCCGCGAACGCCGCGAGCGACAAAAGGAGAAGGCGGAGCGGGGGGCAAAAAGCCTAGAGCACCCGGTCTTCCCTAAGAGGTCTCCCACCCAAGTTCTAACCAGGCCCGACCCTGCTTAGCTTCCGCGATCGCGGCGAGATCGGGCCCTTCTAGGCTGCTTCGGCGGTGGATGCCGGCGGGGTGGCGGGCTGCCTCTTGAGGCGCAGCTCAGCAGGCGCTTGGGCCTTACCGTCAGCCCAGCGGCCCGCCCGTCCCGGCGGGGCCCCGCCGCCCGCCTAGGCAGGGGAACGGAGGTCTCGGGCACCTGGGGGTGGCGGAGGTGCTGGCGACCACCCCGCCCAGGGCGGGCGGGAGCCAGCAAACTTTTGGGAGCTAGGCGCCACGCCCCAGATCCCGCAGGCCGCTCACGGGGCAGTGGCCCAGGAGGCTTCCGGGCCCGGAGACCGCGGGCCCTTGGGCATCCCACCTGCCCGCCCACGCTGCGCTAGGCGCAGCTCAGACGCAGACCGGCCCGGCCCTCCTGCCCGACAGAAGCTGGCCCGAAGCCACTGGGAGCCACCATTGAGTTGGCACGGCCCCTAAGACCCAGCAACGCCACCCTCGCCCCCACGCCACCGTCCGAGCTCAGGACCCCGCCCCAGGTGGCCGGCAGGCCCGGGGAAGCGGCCTGGGCCCTCGATCCCGCTCCCGCCCCCGGCCATGGCGAAACGGCGGAGGGGCGGCTTTTGCCGTATGGAGCTGTGGAGAGCCACCCCGGCGGACAGGTGGCGGCGCCGGGGCTGGGCTGCAGTGGGGGCGGCCAGGTGCAGGTCGAGGGGCTCGCGGGCCGCACGGACGGCCCCCGGGTCCGCGGCCACGTCTGGTTCCCTTCAGGCCACCCCCGGAGCGTCTGCTGTGCCTCTGCCTTCCCGGGACGCCTTCTGGCCGCCTGGCCGCTCAGGCAGGCGGGGAGCGCCCCATCAGACGCTGGCTGTGGTGGGAGGGGCCTGAGGAGGTGGGGCTTGCAGCTGTGCCGGGCGGGGGCGGAGATAGCCGCGAACGCCGCGAGCGACAAAAGGAGAAGGCGGAGCGGGGGGCAAAAAGCCTAGAGCACCCGGTCTTCCCTAAGAGGTCTCCCACCCAAGTTCTAACCAGGCCCGACCCTGCTTAGCTTCCGCGATCGCGGCGAGATCGGGCCCTTCTAGGCTGCTTCGGCGGTGGATGCCGGCGGGGTGGCGGGCTGCCTCTTGAGGCGCAGCTCAGCAGGCGCTTGGGCCTTACCGTCAGCCCAGCGGCCCGCCCGTCCCGGCGGGGCCCCGCCGCCCGCCTAGGCAGGGGAACGGAGGTCTCGGGCACCTGGGGGTGGCGGAGGTGCTGGCGACCACCCCGCCCAGGGCGGGCGGGAGCCAGCAAACTTTTGGGAGCTAGGCGCCACGCCCCAGATCCCGCAGGCCGCTCACGGGGCAGTGGCCCAGGAGGCTTCCGGGCCCGGAGACCGCGGGCCCTTGGGCATCCCACCTGCCCGCCCACGCTGCGCTAGGCGCAGCTCAGACGCAGACCGGCCCGGCCCTCCTGCCCGACAGAAGCTGGCCCGAAGCCACTGGGAGCCACCATTGAGTTGGCACGGCCCCTAAGACCCAGCAACGCCACCCTCGCCCCCACGCCACCGTCCGAGCTCAGGACCCCGCCCCAGGTGGCCGGCAGGCCCGGGGAAGCGGCCTGGGCCCTCGATCCCGCTCCCGCCCCCGGCCATGGCGAAACGGCGGAGGGGCGGCTTTTGCCGTATGGAGCTGTGGAGAGCCACCCCGGCGGACAGGTGGCGGCGCCGGGGCTGGGCTGCAGTGGGGGCGGCCAGGTGCAGGTCGAGGGGCTCGCGGGCCGCACGGACGGCCCCCGGGTCCGCGGCCACGTCTGGTTCCCTTCAGGCCACCCCCGGAGCGTCTGCTGTGCCTCTGCCTTCCCGGGACGCCTTCTGGCCGCCTGGCCGCTCAGGCAGGCGGGGAGCGCCCCATCAGACGCTGGCTGTGGTGGGAGGGGCCTGAGGAGGTGGGGCTTGCAGCTGTGCCGGGCGGGGGCGGAGATAGCCGCGAACGCCGCGAGCGACAAAAGGAGAAGGCGGAGCGGGGGGCAAAAAGCCTAGAGCACCCGGTCTTCCCTAAGAGGTCTCCCACCCAAGTTCTAACCAGGCCCGACCCTGCTTAGCTTCCGCGATCGCGGCGAGATCGGGCCCTTCTAGGCTGCTTCGGCGGTGGATGCCGGCGGGGTGGCGGGCTGCCTCTTGAGGCGCAGCTCAGCAGGCGCTTGGGCCTTACCGTCAGCCCAGCGGCCCGCCCGTCCCGGCGGGGCCCCGCCGCCCGCCTAGGCAGGGGAACGGAGGTCTCGGGCACCTGGGGGTGGCGGAGGTGCTGGCGACCACCCCGCCCAGGGCGGGCGGGAGCCAGCAAACTTTTGGGAGCTAGGCGCCACGCCCCAGATCCCGCAGGCCGCTCACGGGGCAGTGGCCCAGGAGGCTTCCGGGCCCGGAGACCGCGGGCCCTTGGGCATCCCACCTGCCCGCCCACGCTGCGCTAGGCGCAGCTCAGACGCAGACCGGCCCGGCCCTCCTGCCCGACAGAAGCTGGCCCGAAGCCACTGGGAGCCACCATTGAGTTGGCACGGCCCCTAAGACCCAGCAACGCCACCCTCGCCCCCACGCCACCGTCCGAGCTCAGGACCCCGCCCCAGGTGGCCGGCAGGCCCGGGGAAGCGGCCTGGGCCCTCGATCCCGCTCCCGCCCCCGGCCATGGCGAAACGGCGGAGGGGCGGCTTTTGCCGTATGGAGCTGTGGAGAGCCACCCCGGCGGACAGGTGGCGGCGCCGGGGCTGGGCTGCAGTGGGGGCGGCCAGGTGCAGGTCGAGGGGCTCGCGGGCCGCACGGACGGCCCCCGGGTCCGCGGCCACGTCTGGTTCCCTTCAGGCCACCCCCGGAGCGTCTGCTGTGCCTCTGCCTTCCCGGGACGCCTTCTGGCCGCCTGGCCGCTCAGGCAGGCGGGGAGCGCCCCATCAGACGCTGGCTGTGGTGGGAGGGGCCTGAGGAGGTGGGGCTTGCAGCTGTGCCGGGCGGGGGCGGAGATAGCCGCGAACGCCGCGAGCGACAAAAGGAGAAGGCGGAGCGGGGGGCAAAAAGCCTAGAGCACCCGGTCTTCCCTAAGAGGTCTCCCACCCAAGTTCTAACCAGGCCCGACCCTGCTTAGCTTCCGCGATCGCGGCGAGATCGGGCCCTTCTAGGCTGCTTCGGCGGTGGATGCCGGCGGGGTGGCGGGCTGCCTCTTGAGGCGCAGCTCAGCAGGCGCTTGGGCCTTACCGTCAGCCCAGCGGCCCGCCCGTCCCGGCGGGGCCCCGCCGCCCGCCTAGGCAGGGGAACGGAGGTCTCGGGCACCTGGGGGTGGCGGAGGTGCTGGCGACCACCCCGCCCAGGGCGGGCGGGAGCCAGCAAACTTTTGGGAGCTAGGCGCCACGCCCCAGATCCCGCAGGCCGCTCACGGGGCAGTGGCCCAGGAGGCTTCCGGGCCCGGAGACCGCGGGCCCTTGGGCATCCCACCTGCCCGCCCACGCTGCGCTAGGCGCAGCTCAGACGCAGACCGGCCCGGCCCTCCTGCCCGACAGAAGCTGGCCCGAAGCCACTGGGAGCCACCATTGAGTTGGCACGGCCCCTAAGACCCAGCAACGCCACCCTCGCCCCCACGCCACCGTCCGAGCTCAGGACCCCGCCCCAGGTGGCCGGCAGGCCCGGGGAAGCGGCCTGGGCCCTCGATCCCGCTCCCGCCCCCGGCCATGGCGAAACGGCGGAGGGGCGGCTTTTGCCGTATGGAGCTGTGGAGAGCCACCCCGGCGGACAGGTGGCGGCGCCGGGGCTGGGCTGCAGTGGGGGCGGCCAGGTGCAGGTCGAGGGGCTCGCGGGCCGCACGGACGGCCCCCGGGTCCGCGGCCACGTCTGGTTCCCTTCAGGCCACCCCCGGAGCGTCTGCTGTGCCTCTGCCTTCCCGGGACGCCTTCTGGCCGCCTGGCCGCTCAGGCAGGCGGGGAGCGCCCCATCAGACGCTGGCTGTGGTGGGAGGGGCCTGAGGAGGTGGGGCTTGCAGCTGTGCCGGGCGGGGGCGGAGATAGCCGCGAACGCCGCGAGCGACAAAAGGAGAAGGCGGAGCGGGGGGCAAAAGGCCTAGAGCACCCGGTCTTCCCTAAGAGGTCTCCCATCCAAGTTCTAACCAGGCCCGACCCTGCTTAGCTTCCGCGATCGCGGCGAGATCGGGCCCTTCTAGGCTGCTTCGGCGGTGGATGCCGGCGGGGTGGCGGGCTGCCTCTTGAGGCGCAGCTCAGCAGGCGCTTGGGCCTTACCGTCAGCCCAGCGGCCCGCCCGTCCCGGCGGGGCCCCGCCGCCCGCCTAGGCAGGGGAACGGAGGTCTCGGGCACCTGGGGGTGGCGGAGGTGCTGGCGACCACCCCGCCCAGGGCGGGCGGGAGCCAGCAAACTTTTGGGAGCTAGGCGCCACGCCCCAGATCCCGCAGGCCGCTCACGGGGCAGTGGCCCAGGAGGCTTCCGGGCCCGGAGACCGCGGGCCCTTGGGCATCCCACCTGCCCGCCCACGCTGCGCTAGGCGCAGCTCAGACGCAGACCGGCCCGGCCCTCCTGCCCGACAGAAGCTGGCCCGAAGCCACTGGGAGCCACCATTGAGTTGGCACGGCCCCTAAGACCCAGCAACGCCACCCTCGCCCCCACGCCACCGTCCGAGCTCAGGACCCCGCCCCAGGTGGCCGGCAGGCCCGGGGAAGCGGCCTGGGCCCTCGATCCCGCTCCCGCCCCCGGCCATGGCGAAACGGCGGAGGGGCGGCTTTTGCCGTATGGAGCTGTGGAGAGCCACCCCGGCGGACAGGTGGCGGCGCCGGGGCTGGGCTGCAGTGGGGGCGGCCAGGTGCAGGTCGAGGGGCTCGCGGGCCGCACGGACGGCCCCCGGGTCCGCGGCCACGTCTGGTTCCCTTCAGGCCACCCCCGGAGCGTCTGCTGTGCCTCTGCCTTCCCGGGACGCCTTCTGGCCGCCTGGCCGCTCAGGCAGGCGGGGAGCGCCCCATCAGACGCTGGCTGTGGTGGGAGGGGCCTGAGGAGGTGGGGCTTGCAGCTGTGCCGGGCGGGGGCGGAGATAGCCGCGAACGCCGCGAGCGACAAAAGGAGAAGGCGGAGCGGGGGGCAAAAGGCCTAGAGCACCCGGTCTTCCCTAAGAGGTCTCCCACCCAAGTTCTAACCAGGCCCGACCCTGCTTAGCTTCCGCGATCGCGGCGAGATCGGGCCCTTCTAGGCTGCTTCGGCGGTGGATGCCGGCGGGGTGGCGGGCTGCCTCTTGAGGCGCAGCTCAGCAGGCGCTTGGGCCTTACCGTCAGCCCAGCGGCCCGCCCGTCCCGGCGGGGCCCCGCCGCCCGCCTAGGCAGGGGAACGGAGGTCTCGGGCACCTGGGGGTGGCGGAGGTGCTGGCGACCACCCCGCCCAGGGCGGGCGGGAGCCAGCAAACTTTTGGGAGCTAGGCGCCACGCCCCAGATCCCGCAGGCCGCTCACGGGGCAGTGGCCCAGGAGGCTTCCGGGCCCGGAGACCGCGGGCCCTTGGGCATCCCACCTGCCCGCCCACGCTGCGCTAGGCGCAGCTCAGACGCAGACCGGCCCGGCCCTCCTGCCCGACAGAAGCTGGCCCGAAGCCACTGGGAGCCACCATTGAGTTGGCACGGCCCCTAAGACCCAGCAACGCCACCCTCGCCCCCACGCCACCGTCCGAGCTCAGGACCCCGCCCCAGGTGGCCGGCAGGCCCGGGGAAGCGGCCTGGGCCCTCGATCCCGCTCCCGCCCCCGGCCATGGCGAAACGGCGGAGGGGCGGCTTTTGCCGTATGGAGCTGTGGAGAGCCACCCCGGCGGACAGGTGGCGGCGCCGGGGCTGGGCTGCAGTGGGGGCGGCCAGGTGCAGGTCGAGGGGCTCGCGGGCCGCACGGACGGCCCCCGGGTCCGCGGCCACGTCTGGTTCCCTTCAGGCCACCCCCGGAGCGTCTGCTGTGCCTCTGCCTTCCCGGGACGCCTTCTGGCCGCCTGGCCGCTCAGGCAGGCGGGGAGCGCCCCATCAGACGCTGGCTGTGGTGGGAGGGGCCTGAGGAGGTGGGGCTTGCAGCTGTGCCGGGCGGGGGCGGAGATAGCCGCGAACGCCGCGAGCGACAAAAGGAGAAGGCGGAGCGGGGGGCAAAAAGCCTAGAGCACCCGGTCTTCCCTAAGAGGTCTCCCACCCAAGTTCTAACCAGGCCCGACCCTGCTTAGCTTCCGCGATCGCGGCGAGATCGGGCCCTTCTAGGCTGCTTCGGCGGTGGATGCCGGCGGGGTGGCGGGCTGCCTCTTGAGGCGCAGCTCAGCAGGCGCTTGGGCCTTACCGTCAGCCCAGCGGCCCGCCCGTCCCGGCGGGGCCCCGCCGCCCGCCTAGGCAGGGGAACGGAGGTCTCGGGCACCTGGGGATGGCGGAGGTGCTGGCGACCACCCCGCCCAGGGCGGGCGGGAGCCAGCAAACTTTTGGGAGCTAGGCGCCACGCCCCAGATCCCGCAGGCCGCTCACGGGGCAGTGGCCCAGGAGGCTTCCGGGCCCGGAGACCGCGGGCCCTTGGGCATCCCACCTGCCCGCCCACGCTGCGCTAGGCGCAGCTCAGACGCAGACCGGCCCGGCCCTCCTGCCCGACAGAAGCTGGCCCGAAGCCACTGGGAGCCACCATTGAGTTGGCACGGCCCCTAAGACCCAGCAACGCCACCCTCGCCCCCACGCCACCGTCCGAGCTCAGGACCCCGCCCCAGGTGGCCGGCAGGCCCGGGGAAGCGGCCTGGGCCCTCGATCCCGCTCCCGCCCCCGGCCATGGCGAAACGGCGGAGGGGCGGCTTTTGCCGTATGGAGCTGTGGAGAGCCACCCCGGCGGACAGGTGGCGGCGCCGGGGCTGGGCTGCAGTGGGGGCGGCCAGGTGCAGGTCGAGGGGCTCGCGGGCCGCACGGACGGCCCCCGGGTCCGCGGCCACGTCTGGTTCCCTTCAGGCCACCCCCGGAGCGTCTGCTGTGCCTCTGCCTTCCCGGGACGCCTTCTGGCCGCCTGGCCGCTCAGGCAGGCGGGGAGCGCCCCATCAGACGCTGGCTGTGGTGGGAGGGGCCTGAGGAGGTGGGGCTTGCAGCTGTGCCGGGCGGGGGCGGAGATAGCCGCGAACGCCGCGAGCGACAAAAGGAGAAGGCGGAGCGGGGGGCAAAAAGCCTAGAGCACCCGGTCTTCCCTAAGAGGTCTCCCACCCAAGTTCTAACCAGGCCCGACCCTGCTTAGCTTCCGCGATCGCGGCGAGATCGGGCCCTTCTAGGCTGCTTCGGCGGTGGATGCCGGCGGGGTGGCGGGCTGCCTCTTGAGGCGCAGCTCAGCAGGCGCTTGGGCCTTACCGTCAGCCCAGCGGCCCGCCCGTCCCGGCGGGGCCCCGCCGCCCGCCTAGGCAGGGGAACGGAGGTCTCGGGCACCTGGGGGTGGCGGAGGTGCTGGCGACCACCCCGCCCAGGGCGGGCGGGAGCCAGCAAACTTTTGGGAGCTAGGCGCCACGCCCCAGATCCCGCAGGCCGCTCACGGGGCAGTGGCCCAGGAGGCTTCCGGGCCCGGAGACCGCGGGCCCTTGGGCATCCCACCTGCCCGCCCACGCTGCGCTAGGCGCAGCTCAGACGCAGACCGGCCCGGCCCTCCTGCCCGACAGAAGCTGGCCCGAAGCCACTGGGAGCCACCATTGAGTTGGCACGGCCCCTAAGACCCAGCAACGCCACCCTCGCCCCCACGCCACCGTCCGAGCTCAGGACCCCGCCCCAGGTGGCCGGCAGGCCCGGGGAAGCGGCCTGGGCCCTCGATCCCGCTCCCGCCCCCGGCCATGGCGAAACGGCGGAGGGGCGGCTTTTGCCGTATGGAGCTGTGGAGAGCCACCCCGGCGGACAGGTGGCGGCGCCGGGGCTGGGCTGCAGTGGGGGCGGCCAGGTGCAGGTCGAGGGGCTCGCGGGCCGCACGGACGGCCCCCGGGTCCGCGGCCACGTCTGGTTCCCTTCAGGCCACCCCCGGAGCGTCTGCTGTGCCTCTGCCTTCCCGGGACGCCTTCTGGCCGCCTGGCCGCTCAGGCAGGCGGGGAGCGCCCCATCAGACGCTGGCTGTGGTGGGAGGGGCCTGAGGAGGTGGGGCTTGCAGCTGTGCCGGGCGGGGGCGGAGATAGCCGCGAACGCCGCGAGCGACAAAAGGAGAAGGCGGAGCGGGGGGCAAAAGGCCTAGAGCACCCGGTCTTCCCTAAGAGGTCTCCCACCCAAGTTCTAACCAGGCCCGACCCTGCTTAGCTTCCGCGATCGCGGCGAGATCGGGCCCTTCTAGGCTGCTTCGGCGGTGGATGCCGGCGGGGTGGCGGGCTGCCTCTTGAGGCGCAGCTCAGCAGGCGCTTGGGCCTTACCGTCAGCCCAGCGGCCCGCCCGTCCCGGCGGGGCCCCGCCGCCCGCCTAGGCAGGGGAACGGAGGTCTCGGGCACCTGGGGGTGGCGGAGGTGCTGGCGACCACCCCGCCCAGGGCGGGCGGGAGCCAGCAAACTTTTGGGAGCTAGGCGCCACGCCCCAGATCCCGCAGGCCGCTCACGGGGCAGTGGCCCAGGAGGCTTCCGGGCCCGGAGACCGCGGGCCCTTGGGCATCCCACCTGCCCGCCCACGCTGCGCTAGGCGCAGCTCAGACGCAGACCGGACCGGCCCTCCTGCCCGACAGAAGCTGGCCCGAAGCCACTGGGAGCCACCATTGAGTTGGCACGGCCCCTAAGACCCAGCAACGCCACCCTCGCCCCCACGCCACCGTCCGAGCTCAGGACCCCGCCCCAGGTGGCCGGCAGGCCCGGGGAAGCGGCCTGGGCCCTCGATCCCGCTCCCGCCCCCGGCCATGGCGAAACGGCGGAGGGGCGGCTTTTGCCGTATGGAGCTGTGGAGAGCCACCCCGGCGGACAGGTGGCGGCGCCGGGGCTGGGCTGCAGTGGGGGCGGCCAGGTGCAGGTCGAGGGGCTCGCGGGCCGCACGGACGGCCCCCGGGTCCGCGGCCACGTCTGGTTCCCTTCAGGCCACCCCCGGAGCGTCTGCTGTGCCTCTGCCTTCCCGGGACGCCTTCTGGCCGCCTGGCCGCTCAGGCAGGCGGGGAGCGCCCCATCAGACGCTGGCTGTGGTGGGAGGGGCCTGAGGAGGTGGGGCTTGCAGCTGTGCCGGGCGGGGGCGGAGATAGCCGCGAACGCCGCGAGCGACAAAAGGAGAAGGCGGAGCGGGGGGCAAAAAGCCTAGAGCACCCGGTCTTCCCTAAGAGGTCTCCCACCCAAGTTCTAACCAGGCCCGACCCTGCTTAGCTTCCGCGATCGCGGCGAGATCGGGCCCTTCTAGGCTGCTTCGGCGGTGGATGCCGGCGGGGTGGCGGGCTGCCTCTTGAGGCGCAGCTCAGCAGGCGCTTGGGCCTTACCGTCAGCCCAGCGGCCCGCCCGTCCCGGCGGGGCCCCGCCGCCCGCCTAGGCAGGGGAACGGAGGTCTCGGGCACCTGGGGGTGGCGGAGGTGCTGGCGACCACCCCGCCCAGGGCGGGCGGGAGCCAGCAAACTTTTGGGAGCTAGGCGCCACGCCCCAGATCCCGCAGGCCGCTCACGGGGCAGTGGCCCAGGAGGCTTCCGGGCCCGGAGACCGCGGGCCCTTGGGCATCCCACCTGCCCGCCCACGCTGCGCTAGGCGCAGCTCAGACGCAGACCGGCCCGGCCCTCCTGCCCGACAGAAGCTGGCCCGAAGCCACTGGGAGCCACCATTGAGTTGGCACGGCCCCTAAGACCCAGCAACGCCACCCTCGCCCCCACGCCACCGTCCGAGCTCAGGACCCCGCCCCAGGTGGCCGGCAGGCCCGGGGAAGCGGCCTGGGCCCTCGATCCCGCTCCCGCCCCCGGCCATGGCGAAACGGCGGAGGGGCGGCTTTTGCCGTATGGAGCTGTGGAGAGCCACCCCGGCGGACAGGTGGCGGCGCCGGGGCTGGGCTGCAGTGGGGGCGGCCAGGTGCAGGTCGAGGGGCTCGCGGGCCGCACGGACGGCCCCCGGGTCCGCGGCCACGTCTGGTTCCCTTCAGGCCACCCCCGGAGCGTCTGCTGTGCCTCTGCCTTCCCGGGACGCCTTCTGGCCGCCTGGCCGCTCAGGCAGGCGGGGAGCGCCCCATCAGACGCTGGCTGTGGTGGGAGGGGCCTGAGGAGGTGGGGCTTGCAGCTGTGCCGGGCGGGGGCGGAGATAGCCGCGAACGCCGCGAGCGACAAAAGGAGAAGGCGGAGCGGGGGGCAAAAGGCCTAGAGCACCCGGTCTTCCCTAAGAGGTCTCCCACCCAAGTTCTAACCAGGCCCGACCCTGCTTAGCTTCCGCGATCGCGGCGAGATCGGGCCCTTCTAGGCTGCTTCGGCGGTGGATGCCGGCGGGGTGGCGGGCTGCCTCTTGAGGCGCAGCTCAGCAGGCGCTTGGGCCTTACCGTCAGCCCAGCGGCCCGCCCGTCCCGGCGGGGCCCCGCCGCCCGCCTAGGCAGGGGAACGGAGGTCTCGGGCACCTGGGGGTGGCGGAGGTGCTGGCGACCACCCCGCCCAGGGCGGGCGGGAGCCAGCAAACTTTTGGGAGCTAGGCGCCACGCCCCAGATCCCGCAGGCCGCTCACGGGGCAGTGGCCCAGGAGGCTTCCGGGCCCGGAGACCGCGGGCCCTTGGGCATCCCACCTGCCCGCCCACGCTGCGCTAGGCGCAGCTCAGACGCAGACCGGCCCGGCCCTCCTGCCCGACAGAAGCTGGCCCGAAGCCACTGGGAGCCACCATTGAGTTGGCACGGCCCCTAAGACCCAGCAACGCCACCCTCGCCCCCACGCCACCGTCCGAGCTCAGGACCCCGCCCCAGGTGGCCGGCAGGCCCGGGGAAGCGGCCTGGGCCCTCGATCCCGCTCCCGCCCCCGGCCATGGCGAAACGGCGGAGGGGCGGCTTTTGCCGTATGGAGCTGTGGAGAGCCACCCCGGCGGACAGGTGGCGGCGCCGGGGCTGGGCTGCAGTGGGGGCGGCCAGGTGCAGGTCGAGGGGCTCGCGGGCCGCACGGACGGCCCCCGGGTCCGCGGCCACGTCTGGTTCCCTTCAGGCCACCCCCGGAGCGTCTGCTGTGCCTCTGCCTTCCCGGGACGCCTTCTGGCCGCCTGGCCGCTCAGGCAGGCGGGGAGCGCCCCATCAGACGCTGGCTGTGGTGGGAGGGGCCTGAGGAGGTGGGGCTTGCAGCTGTGCCGGGCGGGGGCGGAGATAGCCGCGAACGCCGCGAGCGACAAAAGGAGAAGGCGGAGCGGGGGGCAAAAAGCCTAGAGCACCCGGTCTTCCCTAAGAGGTCTCCCACCCAAGTTCTAACCAGGCCCGACCCTGCTTAGCTTCCGCGATCGCGGCGAGATCGGGCCCTTCTAGGCTGCTTCGGCGGTGGATGCCGGCGGGGTGGCGGGCTGCCTCTTGAGGCGCAGCTCAGCAGGCGCTTGGGCCTTACCGTCAGCCCAGCGGCCCGCCCGTCCCGGCGGGGCCCCGCCGCCCGCCTAGGCAGGGGAACGGAGGTCTCGGGCACCTGGGGGTGGCGGAGGTGCTGGCGACCACCCCCGCCCAGGGCGGGCGGGAGCCAGCAAACTTTTGGGAGCTAGGCGCCACGCCCCAGATCCCGCAGGCCGCTCACGGGGCAGTGGCCCAGGAGGCTTCCGGGCCCGGAGACCGCGGGCCCTTGGGCATCCCACCTGCCCGCCCACGCTGCGCTAGGCGCAGCTCAGACGCAGACCGGCCCGGCCCTCCTGCCCGACAGAAGCTGGCCCGAAGCCACTGGGAGCCACCATTGAGTTGGCACGGCCCCTAAGACCCAGCAACGCCACCCTCGCCCCCACGCCACCGTCCGAGCTCAGGACCCCGCCCCAGGTGGCCGGCAGGCCCGGGGAAGCGGCCTGGGCCCTCGATCCCGCTCCCGCCCCCGGCCATGGCGAAACGGCGGAGGGGCGGCTTTTGCCGTATGGAGCTGTGGAGAGCCACCCCGGCGGACAGGTGGCGGCGCCGGGGCTGGGCTGCAGTGGGGGCGGCCAGGTGCAGGTCGAGGGGCTCGCGGGCCGCACGGACGGCCCCCGGGTCCGCGGCCACGTCTGGTTCCCTTCAGGCCACCCCCGGAGCGTCTGCTGTGCCTCTGCCTTCCCGGGACGCCTTCTGGCCGCCTGGCCGCTCAGGCAGGCGGGGAGCGCCCCATCAGACGCTGGCTGTGGTGGGAGGGGCCTGAGGAGGTGGGGCTTGCAGCTGTGCCGGGCGGGGGCGGAGATAGCCGCGAACGCCGCGAGCGACAAAAGGAGAAGGCGGAGCGGGGGGCAAAAGGCCTAGAGCACCCGGTCTTCCCTAAGAGGTCTCCCACCCAGTTCTAACCAGGCCCGACCCTGCTTAGCTTCCGCGATCGCGGCGAGATCGGGCCCTTCTAGGCTGCTTCGGCGGTGGATGCCGGCGGGGTGGCGGGCTGCCTCTTGAGGCGCAGCTCAGCAGGCGCTTGGGCCTTACCGTCAGCCCAGCGGCCCGCCCGTCCCGGCGGGGCCCCGCCGCCCGCCTAGGCAGGGGAACGGAGGTCTCGGGCACCTGGGGGTGGCGGAGGTGCTGGCGACCACCCCGCCCAGGGCGGGCGGGAGCCAGCAAACTTTTGGGAGCTAGGCGCCACGCCCCAGATCCCGCAGGCCGCTCACGGGGCAGTGGCCCAGGAGGCTTCCGGGCCCGGAGACCGCGGGCCCTTGGGCATCCCACCTGCCCGCCCACGCTGCGCTAGGCGCAGCTCAGACGCAGACCGGCCCGGCCCTCCTGCCCGACAGAAGCTGGCCCGAAGCCACTGGGAGCCACCATTGAGTTGGCACGGCCCCTAAGACCCAGCAACGCCACCCTCGCCCCCACGCCACCGTCCGAGCTCAGGACCCCGCCCCAGGTGGCCGGCAGGCCCGGGGAAGCGGCCTGGGCCCTCGATCCCGCTCCCGCCCCCGGCCATGGCGAAACGGCGGAGGGGCGGCTTTTGCCGTATGGAGCTGTGGAGAGCCACCCCGGCGGACAGGTGGCGGCGCCGGGGCTGGGCTGCAGTGGGGGCGGCCAGGTGCAGGTCGAGGGGCTCGCGGGCCGCACGGACGGCCCCCGGGTCCGCGGCCACGTCTGGTTCCCTTCAGGCCACCCCCGGAGCGTCTGCTGTGCCTCTGCCTTCCCGGGACGCCTTCTGGCCGCCTGGCCGCTCAGGCAGGCGGGGAGCGCCCCATCAGACGCTGG
This sequence comes from Delphinus delphis, assembly GCF_949987515.2. Taxonomy (NCBI): domain Eukaryota; kingdom Metazoa; phylum Chordata; class Mammalia; order Artiodactyla; family Delphinidae; genus Delphinus; species Delphinus delphis. The sequence continues at coordinate 1,798 of NW_027193196.1, read as the reverse complement.
CTGTGGTGGGAGGGGCCTGAGGAGGTGGGGCTTGCAGCTGTGCCGGGCGGGGGCGGAGATAGCCGCGAACGCCGCGAGCGACAAAAGGAGAAGGCGGAGCGGGGGGCAAAAAGCCTAGAGCACCCGGTCTTCCCTAAGAGGTCTCCCACCCAAGTTCTAACCAGGCCCGACCCTGCTTAGCTTCCGCGATCGCGGCGAGATCGGGCCCTTCTAGGCTGCTTCGGCGGTGGATGCCGGCGGGGTGGCGGGCTGCCTCTTGAGGCGCAGCTCAGCAGGCGCTTGGGCCTTACCGTCAGCCCAGCGGCCCGCCCGTCCCGGCGGGGCCCCGCCGCCCGCCTAGGCAGGGGAACGGAGGTCTCGGGCACCTGGGGGTGGCGGAGGTGCTGGCGACCACCCCGCCCAGGGCGGGCGGGAGCCAGCAAACTTTTGGGAGCTAGGCGCCACGCCCCAGATCCCGCAGGCCGCTCACGGGGGCAGTGGCCCAGGAGGCTTCCGGGCCCGGAGACCGCGGGCCCTTGGGCATCCCACCTGCCCGCCCACGCTGCGCTAGGCGCAGCTCAGACGCAGACCGGCCCGGCCCTCCTGCCCGACAGAAGCTGGCCCGAAGCCACTGGGAGCCACCATTGAGTTGGCACGGCCCCTAAGACCCAGCAACGCCACCCTCGCCCCCACGCCACCGTCCGAGCTCAGGACCCCGCCCCAGGTGGCCGGCAGGCCCGGGGAAGCGGCCTGGGCCCTCGATCCCGCTCCCGCCCCCGGCCATGGCGAAACGGCGGAGGGGCGGCTTTTGCCGTATGGAGCTGTGGAGAGCCACCCCGGCGGACAGGTGGCGGCGCCGGGGCTGGGCTGCAGTGGGGGCGGCCAGGTGCAGGTCGAGGGGCTCGCGGGCCGCACGGACGGCCCCCGGGTCCGCGGCCACGTCTGGTTCCCTTCAGGCCACCCCCGGAGCGTCTGCTGTGCCTCTGCCTTCCCGGGACGCCTTCTGGCCGCCTGGCCGCTCAGGCAGGCGGGGAGCGCCCCATCAGACGCTGGCTGTGGTGGGAGGGGCCTGAGGAGGTGGGGCTTGCAGCTGTGCCGGGCGGGGGCGGAGATAGCCGCGAACGCCGCGAGCGACAAAAGGAGAAGGCGGAGCGGGGGGCAAAAAGCCTAGAGCACCCGGTCTTCCCTAAGAGGTCTCCCACCCAAGTTCTAACCAGGCCCGACCCTGCTTAGCTTCCGCGATCGCGGCGAGATCGGGCCCTTCTAGGCTGCTTCGGCGGTGGATGCCGGCGGGGTGGCGGGCTGCCTCTTGAGGCGCAGCTCAGCAGGCGCTTGGGCCTTACCGTCAGCCCAGCGGCCCGCCCGTCCCGGCGGGGCCCCGCCGCCCGCCTAGGCAGGGGAACGGAGGTCTCGGGCACCTGGGGGTGGCGGAGGTGCTGGCGACCACCCCGCCCAGGGCGGGCGGGAGCCAGCAAACTTTTGGGAGCTAGGCGCCACGCCCCAGATCCCGCAGGCCGCTCACGGGGGGCAGTGGCCCAGGAGGCTTCCGGGCCCGGAGACCGCGGGCCCTTGGGCATCCCACCTGCCCGCCCACGCTGCGCTAGGCGCAGCTCAGACGCAGACCGGCCCGGCCCTCCTGCCCGACAGAAGCTGGCCCGAAGCCACTGGGAGCCACCATTGAGTTGGCACGGCCCCTAAGACCCAGCAACGCCACCCTCGCCCCCACGCCACCGTCCGAGCTCAGGACCCCGCCCCAGGTGGCCGGCAGGCCCGGGGAAGCGGCCTGGGCCCTCGATCCCGCTCCCGCCCCCGGCCATGG
>NW_027193195.1:0-32000 GCF_949987515.2 Delphinus delphis | reverse complement strand
TTAATATGCGGTGTTGAGTCCATTTCGTTGAGCAAGGAGTAGCTCTTGTCTATTCCATATTTGACTTAAGGAACTTTTTCTGTGCTCATTTCAATCTCTGGTTTTATGCAGCACCCCAACTCACCTTTACCCTTAAGCAAGCATAAGTTTGTTTTCTAAATTTGAGACCCTGTTCTGTTTTGGAATGCAGTTCCTGTGTAGCCAAGTTTACATTCCGTGTATTAGTGATATCTTATGATGTTTCTTTTTCTGTGTGACTTATTTCAGTTAGAATCATCGTACCTGAATCCACTCATTATGCTGCTACGGGCCTGATGACATAGATTTCATTGCTGAGTGATACTGCATTGTAAGTAAATACCACAAGTTCTTTATCCATTTTTCACTTTCTGCGATGTTGAACTTGTACTGTAAACGAGGTTCTTGTAAACAGAGCTGTTCCAAACTTTGGGGTGGCTGTGTCTTTTTGATTTTAATTTCCCTAAGCTATAGGACCATAAGTGGAAGTGCCCTAGGCTCTGTTGCTTTGTTTTTTAGATGTTTCAGGAAACACCATACACTTCTCCCGAGTGTCTGTTGGCAATTTACATCCTGCCCATCAGCATAACAAGGCTCCCAGTTCTCCATGGCCTGTCCTGCCTTTCTGGATTTTACACTTTTTTCAGATGGCCCTTTTGACCGGGGGGAAGTGAGACTTCATTGTAGTGCAGATTTCCTTTGCAAGCTTGCTTGGTTGGCCAAAAAGGGCGTATGCGTTTTTTCCTGAATATATTCAGGAAAAAACGCATACGCCCTTTTTGGCCAAGTGCATCATTGTGGACGTTCTGCCTCTTTTCCTATGCTTTCAATGCAATTTCGGTCTACCTCCTGAAATCGGTTTCCTGCAATTCTGCCCCGCTTTCAAGTCCTCTTGGCAGCCTTACTTCAGTCTCTTTTTGGACGATAGCTGTCATTTATAACTCTGCAGGTTTGTGAATTACAGTGCCCCTGAGCTCCTTTCTTCAACTCGCTTTCTTTTGAGCTGGCCGCAACACCGCAGGATGGCTTCAGGCCTTAATCTGGTTCCGGCACGGCACGCTGAGCCTTTGGTTAATTCCTCTTCCTGGTGGGAAATGAGAGTTAAATTTGCCCGTCCAGACACCTCCAGCTAGTCTCTCATTGGTTCTCGCTATTCCTGTTCATCTTCCGCTGAAATTGCAAACTGGGCCAAACAGGAGGTTAAAGGGACTGACTCTCCAAGTGCTGAGAGTGTTAGTAAAGCGTCTGGAATGTTGCACCCGAGTACCAGGGGAGGAAAACTGAGACATATTTGAACACGTCTCCCGATCACATGGTTGATCATACTCTGGGTTCCACATGCATGTTTTAGCTGAAGGAAGAATACCTTAAACCTGGGTAGTTGAAACCCGTGGAATGGGTACCATGCAATATGACTTCAAAGGGTCTTCATTTGCTCACCGAACCTCTCCAATCCTATCACTGCTGCGTTTATGCCCCTGTACACACGCTTGATTCTCTTTTGGAGACATAGCAATCCATATCTTTTAAGATACTTACTACTCAGGTACATTCTTAGGCGTTTAATATGCGGTGTTGAGTCCATTTCATTGAGCAAGGAGTAGCTCTTGTCTATTCCATATTTGACTTAAGGAACTTTATCTGTGCTCATTTCAATCTCTGGTTTTATGCAGCACCCCAACTCACCTTTACCCTTAAGCAAGCATAAGTTGGTTTTCTAAATTTGAGACCCTGTTCTGTTTTGGAATGCAGTTCCTGTGTAGCCAAGTTTACATTCCGTGTATTACTGATATCTTATGATGTTTCTTTTTCTGTGTGACTTATTTCAGTTAGAATCATCGTACCTGAATCCACTCATTGTGCTGCTATGGGCCTGATGACATAGATTTCATTGCTGAGTGATACTGCATTGTAAGTAAATACCACAAGTTCTTTATCCATTTTTCACTTTCTGCGATGTTGAACTTGTACTGTAAACGAGGTTCTTGTAAACAGAGGCGTCCCAAACTTTGGGGTGGCTGTGTCTTTTTGATTTTAATTTCCCTAAGCTATAGGACCATAAGTGGAAGTGCCCTAGGCTCTGTTGCTTTGTTTTTTAGATGTTTCAGGAAACACCATACACTTCTCCCGAGTGTCTGTTGGCAATTTACATCCCGCCCATCAGCATAACAAGGCTCCCAGTTCTCCATGGCCTGTCCTGCCTTTCTGGATTTTACACTTTTTTCAGATGGCCCTTTTGACCGGGGGGAAGTGAGACTTCATTGTAGTGCAGATTTCCTTTGCAAGCTTGCTTGGTTGGCCAAAAAGGGCGTATGCGTTTTTTCCTGAATATATTCAGGAAAAAACGCATACGCCCCTTTTGGCCAAGTGCATCATTGTGGACGTTCTGCCTCTTTTCCTATGCTTTGAATGCAATTCCAGTCTACCTCCTGAAATCGGTTTCCTGCAATTCTGCCCCGCTTTCAAGTCCTCTTGGCAGCCTTACTTCAGTCTATCTTTGGACGATAGCTGTCATTTATAACTCTGCAGGTTTGTGAATTACAGTGCCCCTGAGTTCCTTTCTTCAACTCGCTTTCTTGTGACCTGGCCGCAACACCGCAGGATGGCTTCAGGCCCTAATCTGGTTCCGGCACGGCACGCTGAGCCTTTGGTTAATTCCTCTTCCTGGTGGGAAATGAGAGTTAAATTTGCCCGTCCAGACACCTCCAGCTAGCCTCTCATTGGTTCTCGCTATTCCTGTTCATCTTCCGCAGAAATTGCAAACTGGGCCAAACAGGAGGTTAAAGGGACTGACTCTCCAAGTCGGGAGAGTGTTAGTAACGCGTCTGGAATGTTGCACCCGAGTACCAGGGTACGAAAACTGAGACATATTTGAACACGTCTCCCGATCACATGGTTGATCATACTCTAGGTTCCACATGCATGTTTTAGCTGAAGGAAGAATACCTTAAACCTGGGTAGTTGAAACCCGTGGAATGGGTACCATGCAATATGACTTCAAAGGGTCTTCATTTGCTCACCGAACCTCTCCAATCCTATCACTGCTGCGTTTATGCCCCTGTACACACGCTTGATTCTCTTTCGGAGACATAGCAATCCATAGGTTTTAAGATACTTACTAGTCAGGTACATTCTTAGGCGTTTAATATGGGGTTTTGAGTCCATTTCGTTGAGCAAGGAGTAGCTCTTGTCTATTCCATATTTGGCTTAAGGAACTTTATCTGTGCTCATTTCAATCTCTGGTTTTATGCAGCACCCCAACTCACCTTTCCCCTTAAGCAAGCATAAGTTGGTTTTCTAAATTTGAGACCCTGTTCTGTTCTGTAATTCAGTTCCTGTGTAGCCAAGTTTACATTCCGTGTATTACTGATATCTTATGATGTTTCTTTTTCTGTGTGACTTATTTCAGTTAGAATCATCATACCTGAATCCACTCATTGTGCTGCTAAGGGCCTGATGACACAGATTTCATTGCTGAGTGATATTGCTTTGTAAGTAAATACCACAATTTCTTTATCCATTTTTCACTTTCTGCGATGTTGAACTTGTACTGTAAACGAGGTTCTTGTAAACAGAGCCGTTCCAAACTTTGGGGTGGCTGTGTCTTTTTGATTTTAATTTCCCTAAGCTATAGGACCATAAGTGGAAGTGCCCTAGGTTCTGTTGCTTTGTTTTTTAGATGTTTCAGGAAACACCATACACTTCTCCCGAGTGTCTGTTGGCAATTTACATCCCGCCCATCAGCATAACAAGGCTCCCAGTTCTCCATGGCCTGTCCTGCCTTTCTGGATTTTACACTTTTTTCAGATGGCCCTTTTGACCGGGGGGAAGTGAGACTTCATTGTAGTGCAGATTTCCTTTGCAAGCTTGCTTGGTTGGCCAAAAAGGGCGTATGCGTTTTTTCCTGAATATATTCAGGAAAAAACGCATACGCCCTTTTTGGCCAAGTGCATCATTGTGGACGTTCTGCCTCTTTTCCTATGCTTTCAATGCAATTCCAGTCTACCTCCTGAAATCGGTTTCCTGCAATTCTGCCCCGCTTTCAAGTCCTCTTCGCAGCCTTACTTCAGTCTATTTTTGGACGATAGCTGTCATTTATAACTCTGCAGGTTTGTGAATTACAGTGCCCCTGAGCTCCTTTCTTCAACTCGCTTTCTTGTGAGCTGGCCGCAACACCGCAGGATGGCTTCAGGCCCTAATCTGGTTCCGGCACGGCACGCTGAGCCTTTGGTTAATTCCTCTTCCTGGTGGGAAATGAGAGTTAAATTTGCCCGTCCAGACACCTCCAGCTAGCCTCTCATTGGTTCTCGCTATTCCTGTTCATCTTCCGCAGAAATTGCAAACTTGGCCAAACAGGAGGTTAAAGGGACTGACTCTCCAAGTCGGGAGAGTGTTAGTAAAGCGTCTGGAATGTTGCACCCGAGTACCAGGGTACGAAAACTGAGACATATTTGAACACGTCTCCCAATCACATGGTTGATCATACTCTAGGTTCCACATGCATGTTTTAGCTGAAGGAAGAATACCTTAAACCTGGGTAGTTGAAACCCGTGGAATGGGTACCATGCAATATGACTTCAAAGGGTCTTCATTTGCTCACCGAACCTCTCCAATCCTATCACTGCTGCGTTTATGCCCCTGTACACATGCTTGATTCTCTTTCGGAGACATAGCAATCCATAGGTTTTATGATACTTACTAGTCAGGTACATTCTTAGGCGTTTAATATGCGGTGTTGAGTCCATTTCGTTGAGCAAGGAGTAGCTCTTGTCTACTCCATATTTGGCTTAAGGAACTTTATCTGTGCTCATTTCAATCTCTGGTTTTATGCAGCACCCCAACTCACCTTTACCCTTAAGCAAGAATAAGTTGGTTTTCTAAATTTGAGACCCTGTTCTGTTCTGTAATTCAGTTCCTGTGTAGCCAAGTTTACATTCCGTGTATTACTGATATCTTATGATGTTTCTTTTTCTGTGTGACTTATTTCAGTTAGAATCATCATACCTGAATCCACTCATTGTGCTGCTAATGGCCTTGTGACACAGATTTCATTGCTGAGTGATATTGCTTTTTAAGTAAATACCACAACTTCTTTATCCATTTTTCACTTTCTGCGATGTTGAACTTGTACTGTAAACGAGGTTCTTGTAAACAGAGCCGTTCCAAACTTTGGGGTGGCTGTGTCTTTTTGATTTTAATTTCCCTAAGCTATAGGACCATAAGTGGCAGTGCCCTAGGCTCTGTTGCTTTGTTTTTTAGATGTTTCAGGAAACACCATACACTTCTCCCGAGTGGTTGTTGGCAATTTACATCCCGCCCATCAGCATAACAAGGCTCCCAGTTCTCCATGGCCTGTCCTGCCTTTCTGGATTTTACACTTTTTTCAGATGGCCCTTTTGACCGGGGGGAAGTGAGACTTCATTGTAGTGCTGATTTCCTTTGCAAGCTTGCTTGGTTGGCCAAAAAGGGCGTATGCGTTTTTTCCTGAATATATTCAGGAAAAAACGCATACGCCCTTTTTGGCCAAGTGCATCATTGTGGACGTTCTGCCTCTTTTCCTATGCTTTCAATGCAATTCCAGTCTACCTCCTGAAATCGGTTTCCTGCAATTCTGCCCCGCTTTCAAGTCCTCTTGGCAGCCTTACTTCAGTCTATTTGTGGACGATAGCTGTCATTTATAACTCTGCAGGTTTGTGAATTACAGTGCCCCTGAGCTCCTTTCTTCAACTCGCTTTCTTGTGACCTGGCCGCAACACCGCAGGATGGCTTCAGGCCCTAATCTGGTTCCGGCCCGGCATGCTGAGCCTTTGGTTAATTCCTCTTCCTGGTGGGAAATGATGCCGAGGACCAGCCCCAGCTGGACAGGATTCACCCAAAGGGGAAGACGGAGTCGGCGTGGACAGAACTCAGTACACCTCTTCTTGGATGCAAGGATGTGACAAATTTATTTTTAAGATTCCAAAAGCTTTTATACTATAAAGTGATCTCATTTTCAAATTTAACATTTTCATTTCCACGCCAAAAACTCCCCCACATAGGCCACAAAACAAAGGTGATTTACATCAGCAGATTGATTAAAACAGGTTAGGTAATTTTCCCATCGCCCAGAGTCTCTTTCTTCTCCTGTGGTTAGTCACATGTTGGTCACATCTACGTCAGGAACACAGTCTGTGGTTTCATCGTCTTCCTTAGAAAATTAGATGTTCTTGTACCTATATGTTCTTGTTCAATCAGCCAACTATTCAAAGCACAAACTCAAGCACATTATTCTTTTAACAATTGTAAATATTTATAGACTATTTTCTTCTACCTTTATAATCAAAACAAGGCACTAAATTATACAAAAAACAATTCTACTTATAAAAAGCTACCAAGTAGCCTACTCTATCTAATTTGTTATGTACCCACTGTAGCATAAAACCTTCCCACCACCATACCCAAAAATTTCCTAACCTACAATAGTAATCAAAACAATCAAAACAATACACATTATTTTTTATACTTCTAAAAAACCATGGGAGCGGACATTGTACCGTAAACTCATTGATTAAACCCACTGTTGCATAAAACCTTGCCACCATACCCAGGTAATTCCCAGCATGTTTATAACTCCACTGGGAGGCCATAACTCTTGCAATTTTTCTTTTAAAGTACAAAGCTGCTGCAGAAATGTTCCCACCATTATATTTCCCCAACAAATATAATCATTAAAGGAGCCAAAGTAGCTATAATCCTTCTCTTGATTTTTACCCTAAATTGGGGTCTTTCCTAAACCCCTGCATTAAAACTATACATTTTTCCCAACACCAAAAGCAATCCTATAAAAATCACCTTAGGCAAAGGCAGGGGAAGACAAGGGGAGCCACACAGAGGAAAGCTTTGCTTCCACACAGAGAAAAGCTGTGGTTCACGGAGGAAATGGGAAACAGAGCCCTGCTGCGGTGGAAGAGCAGTTGCCATTGGCCAGGTCTCTGGTCTGCTACCTGGGTTCTCATCTGAGCTGGGCATGGGAAGCGAAGCAGCCATGGGGACAAGAGACCTCTCTCAAAAGGGGTGAGGGTTCAGGCTCCTGCAAAGTTGGGGGGGTGAGGGTCTATGCCCCACCTCTGTTGGCCCCCAAGTTCTCTCCTGATGGCCCCTCTGCGACTGTGCCTGTCTTAGGTTGTTCCTTCCCTGAGGAATCTTACCCGTCTCTGGCTAACCAGCCATCCTCCGGGGCCAAGCAGGGAGATGTGAGGTGTGCGAGTGAGCGAGGTGCAGCGCCCCCAGAGAAGGTCAGTTTTCTCTCACCTTGGTAGCCTATGCCCCCGTGGCCTCCACGCCCAGCACCTGCCCTGGGATTCCCTCGCCAACTGGCGGGGCCCCGGCTCTGATCACATGTCTTCGGGAACCCAGGTTTCTCCTCCAGAGAGGGCCCAGCTTACAGCACTGGGCAAGAGAGGCCAATTGCACGGCACCAGCCACCAGGAGGCCTTAACCTCAGTGTGGGCAGAAAAGCCCAGGCATCAGCCCTGGGCTAGGAGATTGTGAGAAGAGAGCGCCTCTTGGCAAAAGGGCAAGAGGGGCCGTTGCAGGACAGAGAAAGGAAGAACTTTCATCAGCAGGAAGTCCCAGGGAGGAAGGGCTTTCTCTGCCCAGGGATACCAGGCTCTTGGCTCAAAGCAACTCCATGTGTGGGGCATGATTTGGAAAAAAGCTTTGTTTTTCCATATTTATGTCTGACAGCACCAGCTTTGCAGAGGAGAGCTTTGCTTCTCCATATTTATACCCGATAGCATCAACTTTGCTTGATACTATGGGTCTCGTCTGTGCTGTGACTCAAAGGCACTTCCTATATGGCTCCCGACAAAATGAGAGTTAAATTTGCCCGTCCAGACACCTCCAGCTAGCCTCTCATTGGTTCTCGCTATTCCTGTTCATCTTCCGCAGAAATTGCAAACTGGGCCAAACAGGAGGTTAAAGGCGCTGACTCTCCAAGTGGGGAGAGTGTTAGTAAAGCGTCTGGAATGTTGCACCCGAGTACCAGGGGAGGAAAACTGAGACATATTTGAACACGTCTCCCGTTCACATGGTTGATCATACTTGGGTTACACATGCATGTTTTAGCTGAAGGAAGAATACCTTAAACCTGGAGAGTTGAGACCCGTGGAATGGGTACCATGCAATATGACTTCAAAGGGTCTTCATTTGCTCACCGAACCTCTCCAATCCTATCACTGCTGCGTTTATGTCCCTGGACACATGCTTGATTCTCTTTTGGAGACACAGCAATCCATAGGTTTTACGATACTTACTAGTCAGGTACATTCTTAGGCGTTTAATATGCGGTGTTGAGTCCCTTTCGTTGAACAAGGAGTAGCTTTTGTCTATACCATATTTGACTTAAGGAACTTTATCTGTGCTCATTTCAATCTCTGGTTTTATGCAGCACCCCAACTCACCTTTACCCTTAAGCAAGCATAAGTTGATTTTCTAAATTTGAGACCCTGTTCTGTTCTGTAATTGAGTTCCTGTGTAGCCAAGTTTACATTCCGTGTATTACTGATATCTTATGATGTTTCTTTCTCTGTGTGCCTTATTTCAGTTAGAATCATCATACCTGAATCCACTCATTGTGCTGCTAAGGGCCTGATGACATAGATTTCAATGCTGAGTGATATTGCTTTTTAAGTAAATACCACAACTTCTTTATCCATTTTCCACTTTCTGCGATGTTGAACTTGTACTGTAAACGAGGTTCTTGTAAACAGAGCCGTTCGAAACTTTGGGGTGGCTGTGTCTTTTTGATTTTAAATTCCCTAAGCTATAGGACCATAAGAGGAAGTGCCCTAGGCTCTGTTGCTTTGTTTTTTAGATGTTTCAGGAAACACCATACACTTCTCCCGAGTGGTTGTTGGCAATTTACATCCCGCCCTTCAGCATAACAAGGCTCCCAGTTCTCCATGGCCTGTCCTGCCTTTCTGGATTTTACACTTTTTTCAGATGGCCCTTTTGACTGGGGGGAAGTGAGACTTCATTGTAGTGCAGATTTCCTTTGCAAGCTTGCTTGGTTGGCCAAAAAGGGCGTATGCGTTTTTTCCTGAATATATTCAGGAAAAAACGCATACGCCCTTTTTGGCCAAGTGCATCATTGTGGACGTTCTGCCTCTTTTCCTATGCTTTCAATGCAATTCCAGTCTACCTCCTGAAATCGGTTTCCTGCAATTCTGCCCCGCTTTCAAGTCCTCTTGGCAGCCTTACTTCAGTCTATTTTTGGACGATAGCTGTCATTTATAACTCTGCAGGTTTGTGAATTACAGTGCCCCTGAGCTCCTTTCTTCAACTCGCTTTCTTTTGAGCTGGCCGAAGCACCGCAGGATGGCTTCAGGCCCTAATCTGGTTCTAGCCCGGCATGCTGAGCCTTTGGTTAATTCCTCTTCCTGGTGGGAAATGAGAGTTAAATTTGCCCGTCCAGACACCTCCAGCTAGCCTCTCATTGGTTCTCGCTATTCCTGTTCATCTTCCGCAGAAATTGCAAACTGGGCCAAACTTGAGGTTAAAGGCGCTGACTCTCCAAGTGGGGAGAGTGTTAGTAAATCGTCTGGAATGTTGCACCCGAGTACCAGGGGAGGAAAACTGAGACATATTTGAACACGTCTCCCGTTCACATGGTTGATCATAATTGGGTTCCACATGCATGTTTTAGCTGAAGGAAGAATACCTTAAACCTGGAAAGTTGAGACCCGTGCAATGCGTACCATGCAATATGACTTCAAAGGGTCTTCATTTGCTCACCGAACCTCTCCAATCCTATCACTGCTGCGTTTATGCCCCTGTACACATGCTTGATTCTCTTTTGGAGACACAGCAATCCATAGGTTTTACGATACTTACTAGTCAGGTACATTCTTAGGCGTTTAATATGCGGTGTTGAGTCCATTTCGTTGAGCAAGGAGTAGCTCTTGTCTATACCATATTTGACTTAAGGAACTTTATCTGTGCTCATTTCAATCTCTGGTTTTATGCAGCACCCCAACTCACCTTTACCCTTAAGCAAGCATAAGTTGATTTTCTAAATTTGAGACCCTGTTCTGTTCTGTAATTGAGTTCCTGTGTAGCCAAGTTTACATTCCATGTATTACTGATATCTTATGATGTTTCTTTCTCTGTGTGCCTTATTTCAGTTAGAATCATCATACCTGAATCCACTCATTGTGCTGCTAAGGGCCTGATGACATAGATTTCATTGCTGAGTGATATTGCTTTGTAAGTAAATACCACAACTTCTTTATCCATTTTCCACTTTCTGCGATGTTGAACTTGTACTGTAAACGAGGTTCTTGTAAACAGAGCCGTTCGAAACTTTGGGGTGGCTGTGTCTTTTTGATTTTAAATTCCCTAAGCTATAGGACCATAAGTGGAAGTGCCCTAGGCTCTGTTGCTTTGTTTTTTAGATGTTTCAGGAAACACCATACACTTCTCCGGAGTGGTTGTTGGCAATTTACATCCCGCCCTTCAGCATAACAAGGCTCCCAGTTCTCCATGGCCTGTCCTGCCTTTCTGGATTTTACACTTTTTTCAGATGGCCCTTTTGACCGGGGGGAAGTGAGACTTCATTGTAGTGCAGATTTCCTTTGCAAGCTTGCTTGGTTGGCCAAAAAGGGCGTATGCGTTTTTTCCTGAATATATTCAGGAAAAAACGCATACGCCCTTTTTGGCCAAGTGCATCATTGTGGACGTTCTGCCTCTTTTCCTATGCTTTCAATGCAATTCCAGTCTACCTCCTGAAATCGGTTTCCTGCAATTCTGCCCCGCTTTCAAGTCCTCTTGGCAGCCTTACTTCAGTCTATTTTTGGACGATAGCTGTCATTTATAACTCTGCAGGTTTGTGAATTACAGTGCCCCTGAGCTCTTTTCTTCAACTCGCTTTCTTTTGAGCTGGCCGAAGCACCGCAGGATGGCTTCAGGCCCTAATCTGGTTCTGGCACGGCACACTGAGCCTTTGGTTATTTCCTCTTCCTGGTGGGAAATGAGAGTTAAATTTGCCCGTCCAGACACCTCCAGCTAGCCTCTCATTGGTTCTCGCTATTCCTGTTCATCTTCCGCAGAAATTGCAAACTGGGCCAAACAGGAGGTTAAAGGCGCTGACTCTCCAAGTGGGGAGAGTGTTAGTAAAGCGTCTGGAATGTTGCACCCGAGTACCAGGGGAGGAAAACTGAGACATATTTGAACACGTCTCCCGTTCACATGGTTGATCATACTTGGGTTCCACATGCATGTTTTAGCTGAAGGAAGAATACCTTAAACCTGGAGAGTTGAGACCCGTGTAATGGGTACCATGCAATATGACTTCAAAGGGTCTTCATTTGCTCACCGAACCTCTCCAATCCTATCACTGCTGTGTTTATGCCCCTGTACACACGCTTGATTCTCTTTTGGAGACATAGCAATCCATAGGTTTTACGATACTTACTAGTCAGGTACATTCTTAGGCGTTTAATATGCGGTGTTGAGTCCATTTCGTTGAGCAAGGAGTAGCTCTTGTCTATTCCATATTTGGCTTAAGGAACTTTATCTGTGCTCATTTCAATCTCTGGTTTTATGCAGCACCCCAACTCACCTTTACCCTTAAGCAAGCATAAGTTGTTTTTCTAAATTTGAGACCATGTTCTGTTCTGTAATTCAGTTCCTGTGTAGCCACGTTTCCATTCCGTGTATTACTGATATCTTATGATGTTTCTTTTTCTGTGTGACTTATTTCAGTTAGAATCATCATACCTGAATCCACTCATTGTGCTGCTAAGGGCCTGATGACATAGATTTCATTGCTGAGTGATATTGCTTTGTAAGTGAATACCACAACTTCTTTATCGATTTTTCACTTTCTGCGATGTTGAACTTGTACTGTAAACGAGGTTCTTGTAAACAGAGCCATTCCAAACTTTGGGGTGGCTGTGTCTTTTTGATTTTAATTTCCCTAAGCTATAGGACCATAAGTGGAAGTGCCCTAGGCTCTGTTGCTTTGTTTTTTAGATGTTTCAGGAAACACCATACACTTCTCCCGAGTGTTTGTTGGCAATTTACATCCCGCCCATCAGCATAACAAGGCTCCCAGTTCTCCATGGCCTGTCCTGCCTTTCTGGATTTTACACTTTTTTCAGATGGCCCTTTTGACTGGGGGGAAGTGAGACTTCATTGTAGTGCAGATTTCCTTTGCAAGCTTGCTTGGTTGGACAAAAAGGGCGTATGCGTTTTTTCCTGAATATATTCAGGAAAAAACGCATACGCCCTTTTTGGCCAAGTGCATCATTGTGGACGTTCTGCCTCTTTTCCTATGCTTTCAATGCAATTCCAGTCTACCTCCTGAAATCGGTTTCCTGCAATTCTGCCCCGCTTTCAAGTCCTCTTGGCAGCCTTACTTCAGTCTATTTTTGGACGATAGCTGTCATTTATAACTCTGCAGGTTTGTGAATTACAGTGCCCCTGAGCTCCTATCTTCAACTCGCTTTCTTGTGACCTGGCCTCAACACCGCAGGATGGCTTCAGGCCCTAATCTGGTTCTGGCACGGCACACTGAGCCTTTGGTTATTTCCTCTTCCTGGTGGGAAATGAGAGATAAATTTGCCCGTCCAGACACCTCCAGCTAGCCTCTCATTGGTTCTCGCTATTCCTGTTCATCTTCCGCAGAAATTGCAATCTGAGCCAAACAGGAGGTTAAAGGCGCTGACTCTCCAAGTGGGGAGAGTGTTAGTAAAGCGTCTGGAATGTTGCACCCGAGTACCAGGGGAGGAAAACTGAGACATATTTGAACACGTCTTCCGTTCACATGGTTGATCATACTCTGGGTTCCACATGCATGTTTTAGCTGAAGGAAGAATACCTTAAACCTGGAGAGTTGAGACCCGTGTAATGGGTACCATGCAATATGACTTCAAAGGGTCTTCATTTTCTCACCGAACCTCTCCAATCCTATCACTGCTGCGTTTATGCCCCTGTACACACGCTTGATTCTCTTTTGGAGACATAGCAATCCATAGGTTTTACGATACTTATTAGTCAGGTACATTCTTAGGCGTTTAATATGCGGTGTTGAGTCCATTTCGTTGAGCAAGGAGTAGCTCTTGTCTATTCCATATTTGGCTTAAGGAACTTTATCTGTGCTCATTTCAATCTCTGGTTTTATGCAGCACCCCAACTCTCCTTTACCCTTAAGCAAGCATATGTTGTTTTTCTAAATTTGAGACCCTGTTCTGTTCTGTAATTCAGTTCCTGTGTAGCCAAGTTTCCATTCCGTGTATTACTGATATCTTATGATGTTTCTTTTTCTGTGTGACTTATTTCAGTTAGAATCATCATACCTGAATCCACTCATTGTGCTGCTAAGGGCCTGATGACATAGATTTCATTGCTGAGTGATATTGCTTTGTAAGTGAATACCACAACTTCTTTATCCATTTTTCACTTTCTGCGATGTTGAACTTGTACTGTAAACGAGGTTCTTGTAAACAGAGCCGTTCCAAACTTTGGGGTGGCTGTGTCTTTTTGATTTTAATTTCCCTAAGCTATAGGACCATAAGTGGAAGTGCCCTAGGCTCTGTTGCTTTGTTTTTTAGATGTTTCAGGAAACACCATACACTTCTCCCGAGTGGTTGTTGGCAATTTACATCCCGCCCATCAGCATAACAAGGCTCCCAGTTCTCCATGGCCTGTCCTGCCTTTCTGGATTTTACACTTTTTTCAGATGGCCCTTTTGACCGGGGGGAAGTGAGACTTCATTGTAGTGCAGATTTCCTTTGCAAGCTTGCTTGGTTGGCCAAAAAGGGCGTATGCGTTTTTTCCTGAATATATTCAGGAAAAAACGCATACGCCCTTTTTGGCCAAGTGCATCATTGTGGACGTTCTGCCTCTTTTCCTATGCTTTCAATGCAATTCCAGTCTACCTCCTGAAATCGGTTTCCTGCAATTCTGCCCCGCTTTCAAGTCCTCTTGGCAGCCTTACTTCAGTCTATTTTTGGACGATAGCTGTCATTTATAACTCTGCAGGTTTGTGAATTACAGTGCCCCTGAGCTCCTTTCTTCAACTCGCTTTCTTGTGACCTGGCCGCAACACCGCAGGATGGCTTCAGGCCCTAATCTGGTTCCGGCACGGCACACTGAGCGTTTGGTTATTTCCTCTTCCTGGTGGGAAATGAGAGTTAAATTTGCCCGTCCAGACACCTCCAGCTAGCCTCTCATTGGTTCTCGCTATTCCTGTTCATCTTCCGCAGAAATTGCAAACTGAGCCAAACAGGAGGTTAAAGGCGCTGACTCTCCAAGTGGGGAGAGTGTTAGTAAAGCGTCTGGAATGTTGCACCCGAGTACCAGGGGAGGAAAACTGAGACATATTTGAACACGTCTTCCGTTCACATGGTTGATCATACTTGGGTTCCACATGCATGTTTTAGCTGAAGGAAGAATACCTTAAACCTGGAGAGTCGAGACCCGTGTAATAGGTACCATGCAATATGACTTCAAAGGGTCTTCATTTGCTCACCGAACCTCTCCAATCCTATCACTGCTGCGTTTATGCCCCTGTACACACGCTTGATTCTCTTTTGGAGACATAGCAATCCATAGGTTTTACGATACTTACTAGTCAGGTACATTCTTAGGCGTTTAATATGCGGTGTTGAGTCCATTTCGTTGAACAAGGAGTAGCTCTTGTCTATTCCATATTTGACTTAAGGAACTTTATCTGTGCTCATTTCAATCTCTGGTTTTATGCAGCACCCCAACTCACCTTTCCCCTTAAGCAAGCATAAGTTGGTTTTCTAAATTTGAGACCCTGTTCTGTTTTGGAATGCAGTACCTGTGTAGCCAAGTTTACATTCCATGTATTAGTGATATCTTTTGATGTTTCTTTTTCTGTGTGACTTATTTCAGTTAGAATCATCGTACCTGAATCCACTCATTATGCTGCTACGGGCCTGATGACATAGATTTCATTGCTGAGTGATACTGCATTGTAAGTAAATACCACAAGTTCTTTATCCATTTTTCACTTTCTGCGATGTTGAAATTGTACTGTAAACGAGGTTCTTGTAACAGAGGCGTCCCAAACTTTGGGGTGGCTGTGTCTTTTTGATTTTAATTTCCCTAAGCTATAGGACCATAAGTGGAAGTGCCCTAGGCTCTGTTGCTTTGTTTTTTAGATGTTTCAGGAAACACCATACACTTCTCCCGAGTGTCTGTTGGCAATTTACATCCCGCCCATCAGCATAACAAGGCTCCCAGTTCTCCATGGCCTGTCCTGCCTTTCTGGATTTTACACTTTTTTCAGATGGCCCTTTTGACCGGGGGGAAGTGAGACTTCATTGTAGTGCAGATTTCCTTTGCAAGCCTGCTTGGTTGGCCAAAAAGGGCGTATGCGTTTTTTCCTGAATATATTCAGGAAAAAACGCATACGCCCTTTTTGGCCAAGTGCATCATTGTGGACGTTCTGCCTCTTTTCCTATGCTTTCAATGCAATTTCAGTCTACCTCCTGAAATCGGTTTCCTGCAATTCTGCCCCGCTTTCAAGTCCTCTTGGCAGCCTTACTTCAGTCTATTTTTGGACGATAGCTGTCATTTATAACTCTGCAGGTTTGTGAATTACAGTGCCCCTGAGCTCCTTTCTTCAACTCGCTTTCTTGTGAGCTGGCCGCAACACCGCAGGATGGCTTCAGGCCCTAATCTGGTTCCGGCACGGCACGCTGAGCCTTTGGTTAATTCCTCTTCCTGGTGGGAAATGAGAGTTAAATTTGCCCGTCCAGACACCTCCAGCTAGTCTCTCATTGGTTCTCGCTATTCCTGTTCATCTTCCACAGAAATTGCAAACTGGGCCAAACAGGAGGTTAAAGGGACTGACTCTCCAAGTCGGGAGAGTGTTAGTAAAGCGTCTGGAATGTTGCACCCGAGTACCAGGGTACGAAAACTGAGACATATTTGAACAGGTCTCCCGATCACATGGTTGATCATACTCTAGGTTCCACATGCATGTTTTAGCTGAAGGAAGAATACCTTAAACCTGGGTAGTTGAAAACCGTGGAATGGGTACCATGCAATATGACTTCAAAGGGTCTTCATTTGCTCACCGAACCTCTCCAATCCTATCACTGCTGCGTTTATGTCCCTGTACACATGCTTGATTCTCTTTCGGAGACATAGCAATCCATAGGTTTTAAGATACTTACTAGTCAGGTACATTCTTTGGTGTTTAATATGGGGTGTTGAGTCCATTTCGTTGAGCAAGGAGTAGCTCTTGTCTATTCCATATTTGGCTTAAGGAACTTTATCTGTGCTCATTTCAATCTCTGGTTTTATGCAGCACCCCAACTCACCTTTACCTTTAAGCAAGCATAAGTTGGTTTTCTAAATTTGAGACCCTGTTCTGTAATTCAGTTCCTGTGTAGCCAAGTTTCCATTCCGTGTATTACTGATATCTTATGATGTTTCTTTTTCTGTGTGACTTATTTCAGTTAGAATCATCATACCTGAACACACTCATTGTGCTGCTAAGGGCCTGATGACCTAGACTTCATTGCTGAGTGATATTGCTTTGTAAGTGAATACCACAACTTCTTTATCCATTTTTCACTTTCTGCGATGTTGAACTTGTACTGTAAACGAGGTTCTTGTAAACAGAGCCATTCCAAACTTTGGGGTGGCTGTGTCTTTTTGATTTTAATTTCCCTAAGCTATAGGACCATAAGTGGAAGTGCCCTAGGCTCTGTTGCTTTGTTTTTTAGATGTTTCAGGAAACACCATACACTTCTCCCGAGTGGTTGTTGGCAATTTACATCCCGCCCATCAGCATAACAAGGCTCCGAGTTCTCCATGGCCTGTCCTGCCTTTCTGGATTTTACACTTTTTTCAGATGGCCCTTTTGACCAGGGGGAAGTGAGACTTCATTGTAGTGCAGATTTCCTTTGCAAGCTTGCTTGGTTGGCCAAAAAGGGCGTATGCGTTTTTTCCTGAATGTATTCAGGAAAAAACGCATACGCCCTTTTTGGCCAAGTGCATCATTGTGGACGTTCTGCCTCTTTTCCTATGCTTTCAATGCAATTCCAGTCTACCTCCTGAAATTGGTTTCCTGCAATTCTGCCCCGCTTTCAAGTCCTCTTGGCAGCCTTACTTCAGTCTATTTTTGGACGATAGCTGTCATTTATAACTCTGCAGGTTTGTGAATTACAGTGCCCCTGAGCTCCTTTCTTCAACTCGATTTCTTGTGAGCTGGCCGCAACACCGCAGGATGGCTTCAGGCCCTAATCTGGTTCCGGCACGGCATGCTGAGCCTTTGGTTAATTCCTCTTCCTGGTGGGAAATGAGAGTTAAATTTGCCCGTCCAGACACCTCCAGCTAGTCTCTCATTCGTTCTTGCTATTCCTGTTCATCTTCCGCAGAAATTGCAAACTGGGCCAAACAGGAGGTTAAAGGGACTGACTCTCCAAGTCGGGAGAGTGTTAGTAAAGCATCTGGAATGTTGCACCCGAGTACCAGGGTACGAAAACTGAGACATATTTGAACACGTCTCCCGATCACATGGTTGATCATACTCTAGGTTCCACATGCATGTTTTAGCTGAAGGAAGAATACCTTAAACCTGGGTAGTTGAAAACCGTGGAATCGGTACCATGCAATATGACTTCAAAGGGTCTTCATTTGCTCACCGAACCTCTCCAATCCTATCACTGCTGCGTTTATGTCCCTGTACACATGCTTGATTCTCTTTCGGAGACATAGCAATCCATAGGTTTTAAGATACTTACTAGTCAGGTACATTCTTAGGTGTTTAATATGCGGTGTTGAGTCCATTTCGTTGAGCAAGGAGTAGCTCTTGTCTATTCCATATTTGGCTTAAGGAACTTTATCTGTGCTCATTTCAATCTCTGGTTTTATGCAGCACCCCAACTCACCTTTTCCCTTAAGCAAGCATAAGTTGTTTTTCTAAATTTGAGAACCTGTTCTGTTTTGTAATTCAGTTCCTGTGTAGCCAAGTTTCCATCCGTGTATTACTGATATCTTATGATGTTTCTTTTTCTGTGTGACTTATTTCAGTTAGAATCATCATACCTGAACACACTCATTGTGCTGCTAAGGGCCTGATGACATAGATTTCATTGCTGAGTGATATTGCTTTGTAAGTGAATACCACAAGTTCTTTATCCATTTTTCACTTTCTGCGATGTTGAACTTGTACTGTAAACGAGGTTCTTGTAAACAGAGCCATTCCAAACTTTGGGGTGGCTGTGTCTTTTTGATTTTAATTTCCCTAAGCTATAGGACCATAAGTGGAAGTGCCCTAGGCTCTGTTGCTTTGTTTTTTAGATGTTTCAGCAAACACCATACACTTCTCCGGAGTGGTTGTTGGCAATTTACATCCCGCCCATCAGCATAACAAGGCTCCCAGTTCTCCATGGCCTGTCCTGCCTTTCTGGATTTTACACTTTTTTCAGATGGCCCTTTTGACCGGGGGGAAGTGAGACTTCATTGTAGTGCAGATTTCCTTTGCAAGCTTGCTTGGTTGGCCAAAAAGGGCGTATGCGTTTTTTCCTGAATATATTCAGGAAAAAACGCATACGCCCTTTTTGGCCAAGTGCATCATTGTGGACGTTCTGCCTCTTTTCCTATGCTTTCAATGCAATTCCAGTCTACCTCCTGAAATCGGTTTCCTGCAATTCTGCCCCGCTTTCAAGTCCTCTTGGCAGCCTTACTTCAGTCTATTTTTGGACGATAGCTGTCATTTATAACTCTGCAGGTTTGTGAATTACAGTGCCCCTGAGCTCCTTTCTTCAACTCGCTTTCTTGTGACCTGGCCGCAACACCGCAGGATGGCTTCAGGCCCTAATCTGGTTCCGGCACGGCACACTGAGCCTTTGGTTATTTCCTCTTCCTGGTGGGAAATGAGAGTTAAATTTGCCCGTCCAGACACCTCCAGCTAGCCTCTCATTGGTTCTCGCTATTCCTGTTCATCTTCCGCAGAAATTGCAAACTGAGCCAAACAGGAGGTTAAAGGCGCTGACTCTCCAAGTGGGGAGAGTGTTAGTAAAGCGTCTGGAATGTTGCACCCGAGTACCAGGGGAGGAAAACTGAGACATATTTGAACACGTCTTCCGTTCACATGGTTGATCATACTTGGGTTCCACATGCATGTTTTAGCTGAAGGAAGAATACCTTAAACCTGGAGAGTTGAGACCCGTGTAATGGGTACCATGCAATATGACTTCAAAGGGTCTTCATTTGCTCACCGAACCTCTCCAATCCTATCACTGCTGCGTTTATGCCCCTGTACACACGCTTGATTCTCTTTCGGAGACATAGCAATCCATAGGTTTTACGATACTTACTAGTCAGGTACATTCTTAGGCGTTTAATATGCGGTGTTGAGTCCATTTCGTTGAACAAGGAGTAGCTCTTGTCTATTCCATATTTGACTTAAGGAACTTTATCTGTGCTCATTTCAATATCTGGTTTTATGTAGCACCCCAACTCACCTTTCCCCTTAAGCAAGCATAAGTTGGTTTTCTAAATTTGAGACCCTGTTCTGTTTTGGAATGCAGTACCTGTGTAGCCAAGTTTACATTCCATGTATTAGTGATATCTTATGATGTTTCTTTTTCTGTGTGACTTATTTCAGTTAGAATCATCGTACCTGAATCCACTCATTATGCTGCTACGTGCCTGATGACATAGATTTCATTGCTGAGTGATACTGCATTGTAAGTAAATACCACAAGTTCTTTATCCATTTTTCACTTTCTGCGATGTTGAACTTGTACTGTAAACGAGGTTCTTGTAACAGAGGCGTCCCAAACTTTGGGGTGGCTGTGTCTTTTTGATTTTAATTTCCCTAAGCTATAGGACCATAAGTGGAAGTGCCCTAGGCTCTGTTGCTTTGTTTTTTAGATGTTTCAGGAAACACCATACACTTCTCCCGAGTGTCTGTTGGCAATTTACATCCCGCCCATCAGCATAACAAGGCTCCCAGTTCTCCATGGCCTGTCCTGCCTTTCTGGATTTTACACTTTTTTCAGATGGCCCTTTTGACCGGGGGGAAGTGAGACTTCATTGTAGTGCAGATTTCCTTTGCAAGCTTGCTTGGTTGGCCAAAAAGGGCGTATGCGTTTTTTCCTGAATATATTCAGGAAAAAACGCATACGCCCTTTTTGGCCAAGTGCATCATTGTGGACGTTCTGCCTCTTTTCCTATGCTTTCAATGCAATTTCAGTCTACCTCCTGAAATCGGTTTCCTGCAATTCTGCCCCGCTTTCAAGTCCTCTTGGCAGCCTTACTTCAGTCTATTTTTGGACGATAGCTGTCATTTATAACTCTGCAGGTTTGTGAATTACAGTGCCCCTGAGCTCCTTTCTTCAACTCGCTTTCTTGTGACCTGGCCGCAACACCGCAGGATGGCTTCAGGCCCTAATCTGGTTCCGGCACGGCACGCTGAGCCTTTGGTTAATTCCTCTTCCTGGTGGGAAATGAGAGTTAAATTTGCCCGTCCAAACAACTCCAGCTAGTCTCTCATTGGTTCTCGCTATTCCTGTTCATCTTCCGCAGAAATTGCAAACTGGGCCAAACAGGAGGTTAAAGGGACTGACTCTCCAAGTCGGGAGAGTGTTAGTAAAGCGTCTGGAATGTTGCACCCGAGTACCAGGGTAGGAAAACTGAGACATATTTGAACACGTCTCCCGATCACATGGTTGATCATACTCTAGGTTCCACATGCATGTTTTAGCTGAAGGAAGAATACCTTAAACCTGGGTAGTTGAAACCCGTGGAATGGGTACCATGCAATATGACTTCAAAGGGTCTTCATTTGCTCACCGAACCTCTCCAATCCTATCACTGCTGCGTTTATGCCCCTGTACACATGCTTGATTCTCTTTCAGAGACATAGCAATCCATAGGTTTTAAGATACTTACAAGTCAGGTACATTCTTAGGCGTTTAATATGCGGTGTTGAGTCCATTTCGTTGAGCAAGGAGTAGCTGTTGTCTATTCCATATTTGGCTTAAGGAACTTTATCTGTGCTCATTTCAATCTCTGGTTTTATGCAGCACCCCAACTCTCCTTTACCCTTAAGCAAGCATAAGTTGTTTTTCTAAATTTGAGACCCTGTTCTGTTCTGTAATTCAGTTCCTGTGTAGCCAAGTTTCCATTCCGTGTATTACTGATATCTTATGATGTTTCTTTTTCTGTGTGACTTATTTCAGTTAGAATCATCGTACCTGAATCCACTCATTATGCTGCTACGGGCCTGATGACATAGATTTCATTGCTGAGTGATACTGCATTGTAAGTAAATACCACAAGTTCTTTATCCATTTTTCACTTTCTGCGATGTTGAAATTGTACTGTAAACGAGGTTCTTGTAAACAGAGCCGTTCCAAACTTTGGGGTGGCTGTGTCTTTTTGATTTTAATTTCCCTAAGCTATAGGACCATAAGTGGAAGTGCCCTAGGCTCTGTTGCTTTGTTTTTTAGATGTTTCAGGAAACACCATACACTTCTCCCGAGTGTCTGTTGGCAATTTACATCACGCCCATCAGCATAACAAGGCTCCCAGTTCTCCATGGCCTGTCCTGCCTTTCTGGATTTTACACTTTTTTCAGATGGCCCTTTTGACCGGGGGGAAGTGAGACTTCATTGTAGTGCAGATTTCCTTTGCAAGCTTGCTTGGTTGGCCAAAAAGGGCGTATGCGTTTTTTCCTGAATATATTCAGGAAAAAACGCATACGCCCTTTTTGGCCAAGTGCATCATTGTGGACGTTCTGCCTCTTTTCCTATGCTTTCAATGCAATTTCAGTCTACCTCCTGAAATCGGTTTCCTGCAATTCTGCCCCGCTTTCAAGTCCTCTTGGCAGCCTTACTTCAGTCTATTTTTGGACGATAGCTGTCATTTATAACTCTGCAGGTTTGTGAATTACAGTGCCCCTGAGCTCCTTTCTTCAACTCGCTTTCTTGTGAGCTGGCCGCAACACCGCAGGATGGCTTCAGGCCCTAATCTGGTTCCGGCACGGCACGCTGAGCCTTTGGTTAATTCCTCTTCCTGGTGGGAAATGAGAGTTAAATTTGCCCGTCCAGACACCTCCAGCTAGCCTCTCATTGGTTCTCGCTATTCCTGTTCATCTTCCACAGAAATTGCAAACTGGGCCAAACAGGAGGTTAAAGGGACTGACTCTCCAAGTCGGGAGAGTGTTAGTAAAGCGTCTGGAATGTTGCACCCGAGTACCAGGGTACGAAAACTGAGACATATTTGAACAGGTCTCCCGATCACATGGTTGATCATACTCTAGGTTCCACATGCATGTTTTAGCTGAAGGAGGAATACCTTAAACCTGGGTAGTTGAAAACCGTGGAATGGGTACCATGCAATATGACTTCAAAGGGTCTTCATTTGCTCACCGAACCTCTCCAATCCTATCACTGCTGCGTTTATGTCCCTGTACACATGCTTGATTCTCTTTCGGAGACATAGCAATCCATAGGTTTTAAGATACTTACTAGTCAGGTACATTCTTTGGTGTTTAATATGGGGTGTTGAGTCCATTTCGTTGAGCAAGGAGTAGCTCTTGTCTATTCCATATTTGGCTTAAGGAACTTTATCTGTGCTCATTTCAATCTCTGGTTTTATGCAGCACCCCAACTCACCTTTACCTTTAAGCAAGCATAAGTTGGTTTTCTAAATTTGAGACCCTGTTCTGTTCTGTAATTCAGTTCCTGTGTAGCCAAGTTTCCATTCCGTGTATTACTGATATCTTATGATGTTTCTTTTTCTGTGTGACTTATTTCAGTTAGAATCATCATACCTGAACACACTCATTGTGCTGCTAAGGGCCTGATGACCTAGACTTCATTGCTGAGTGATATTGCTTTGTAAGTGAATACCACAACTTCTTTATCCATTTTTCACTTTCTGCGATGTTGAACTTGTACTGTAAACGAGGTTCTTGTAAACAGAGCCATTCCAAACTTTGGGGTGGCTGTGTCTTTTTGATTTTAATTTCCCTAAGCTATAGGACCATAAGTGGAAGTGCCCTAGGCTCTGTTGCTTTGTTTTTTAGATGTTTCAGGAAACACCATACACTTCTCCCGAGTGGTTGTTGGCAATTTACATCCCGCCCATCAGCATAACAAGGCTCCGAGTTCTCCATGGCCTGTCCTGCCTTTCTGGATTTTACACTTTTTTCAGATGGCCCTTTTGACCAGGGGGAAGTGAGACTTCATTGTAGTGCAGATTTCCTTTGCAAGCTTGCTTGGTTGGCCAAAAAGGGCGTATGCGTTTTTTCCTGAATGTATTCAGGAAAAAACGCATACGCCCTTTTTGGCCAAGTGCATCATTGTGGACGTTCTGCCTCTTTTCCTATGCTTTCAATGCAATTCCAGTCTACCTCCTGAAATCGGTTTCCTGCAATTCTGCCCCGCTTTCAAGTCCTCTTGGCAGCCTTACTTCAGTCTATTTTTGGACGATAGCTGTCATTTATAACTCTGCAGGTTTGTGAATTACAGTGCCCCTGAGCTCCTTTCTTCAACTCGATTTCTTGTGAGCTGGCCGCAACACCGCAGGATGGCTTCAGGCCCTAATCTGGTTCCGGCACGGCATGCTGAGCCTTTGGTTAATTCCTCTTCCTGGTGGGAAATGAGAGTTAAATTTGCCCGTCCAGACACCTCCAGCTAGTCTCTCATTGGTTCTCGCTATTCCTGTTCATCTTCCGCAGAAATTGCAAACTGGGCCAAACAGGAGGTTAAAGGGACTGACTCTCCAAGTCGGGAGAGTGTTAGTAAAGCATCTGGAATGTTGCACCCGAGTACCAGGGTACGAAAACTGAGACATATTTGAACACGTCTCCCGATCACATGGTTGATCATACTCTAGGTTCCACATGCATGTTTTAGCTGAAGGAAGAATACCTTAAACCTGGGTAGTTGAAAACCGTGGAATCGGTACCATGCAATATGACTTCAAAGGGTCTTCATTTGCTCACCGAACCTCTCCAATCCTATCACTGCTGCGTTTATGTCCCTGTACACATGCTTGATTCTCTTTCGGAGACATAGCAATCCATAGGTTTTAAGATACTTACTAGTCAGGTACATTCTTAGGTGTTTAATATGCGGTGTTGAGTCCATTTCGTTGAGCAAGGAGTAGCTCTTGTCTATTCCATATTTGGCTTAAGGAACTTTATCTGTGCTCATTTCAATCTCTGGTTTTATGCAGCACCCCAACTCACCTTTTCCCTTAAGCAAGCATAAGTTGTTTTTCTAAATTTGAGACCCTGTTCTGTTTTGTAATTCAGTTCCTGTGTAGCCAAGTTTCCATCCGTGTATTACTGATATCTTATGATGTTTCTTTTTCTGTGTGACTTATTTCAGTTAGAAACATCATACCTGAACACACTCATTGTGCTGCTAAGGGCCTGATGACCTAGACTTCATTGCTGAGTGATATTGCTTTGTAAGTGAATACCACAACTTCTTTATCCATTTTTCACTTTCTGCGATGTTGAACTTGTACTGTAAACGAGGTTCTTGTAAACAGAGCCATTCCAAACTTTGGGGTGGCTGTGTCTTTTTGATTTTAATTTCCCTAAGCTATAGGACCATAAGTGGAAGTGCCCTAGGCTCTGTTGCTTTGTTTTTTAGATGTTTCAGGAAACACCATACACTTCTCCCGAGTGGTTGTTGGCAATTTACATCCCGCCCATCAGCATAACAAGGCTCCGAGTTCTCCATGGCCTGTCCTGCCTTTCTGGATTTTACACTTTTTTCAGATGGCCCTTTTGACCAGGGGAAGTGAGACTTCATTGTAGTGCAGATTTCCTTTGCAAGCTTGCTTGGTTGGCCAAAAAGGGCGTATGCGTTTTTTCCTGAATGTATTCAGGAAAAAACGCATACGCCCTTTTTGGCCAAGTGCATCATTGTGGACGTTCTGCCTCTTTTCCTATGCTTTCAATGCAATTCCAGTCTACCTCCTGAAATCGGTTTCCTGCAATTCTGCCCCGCTTTCAAGTCCTCTTGGCAGCCTTACTTCAGTCTATTTTTGGACGATAGCTGTCATTTATAACTCTGCAGGTTTGTGAATTACAGTGCCCCTGAGCTCCTTTCTTCAACTCGATTTCTTGTGAGCTGGCCGCAACACCGCAGGATGGCTTCAGGCCCTAATCTGGTTCCGGCACGGCATGCTGAGCCTTTGGTTAATTCCTCTTCCTGGTGGGAAATGAGAGTTAAATTTGCCCGTCCAGACACCTCCAGCTAGTCTCTCATTCGTTCTTGCTCTTCCTGTTCATCTTCCGCAGAAATTGCAAACTGGGCCAAACAGGAGGTTAAAGGGACTGACTCTCCAAGTCGGGAGAGTGTTAGTAAAGCATCTGGAATGTTGCACCCGAGTACCAGGGTACGAAAACTGAGACATATTTGAACACGTCTCCCGATCACATGGTTGATCATACTCTAGGTTCCACATGCATGTTTTAGCTGAAGGAAGAATACCTTAAACCTGGAGAGTTGAGACCCGTGTAATGGGTACCATGCAATATGACTTCAAAGGGTCTTCATTTGCTCACCGAACCTCTCCAATCCTATCACTGCTGCGTTTATGCCCCTGTACACACGCTTGATTCTCTTTCGGAGACATAGCAATCCATAGGTTTTACGATACTTACTAGTCAGGTACATTCTTAGGCGTTTAATATGCGGTGTTGAGTCCATTTCGTTGAACAAGGAGTTGCTCTTGTCTATTCCATATTTGACTTAAGGAACTTTATCTGTGCTCATTTCAATCTCTGGTTTTATGTAGCACCCCAACTCACCTTTCCCCTTAAGCAAGCATAAGTTGGTTTTCTAAATTTGAGACCCTGTTTTGTTTTGGAATGCAGTACCTGTGTAGCCAAGTTTACATTCCATGTATTAGTGATATCTTATGATGTTTCTTTTTCTGTGTGACTTATTTCAGTTAGAATCATCGTACCTGAATCCACTCATTATGCTGCTACGGGCCTGATGACATAGATTTCATTGCTGAGTGATACTGCATTGTAAGTAAATACCACAAGTTCTTTATCCATTTTTCACTTTCTGCGATGTTGAACTTGTACTGTAAACGAGGTTCTTGTAACAGAGGCGTCCCAAACTTTGGGGTGGCTGTGTCTTTTTGATTTTAATTTCCCTAAGCTATAGGACCATAAGTGGAAGTGCCCTAGGCTCTGTTGCTTTGTTTTTTAGATGTTTCAGGAAACACCATACACTTCTCCCGAGTGTCTGTTGGCAATTTACATCCCGCCCATCAGCATAACAAGGCTCCCAGTTCTCCATGGCCTGTCCTGCCTTTCTGGATTTTACACTTTTTTCAGATGGCCCTTTTGACCGGGGGGAAGTGAGACTTCATTGTAGTGCAGATTTCCTTTGCAAGCTTGCTTGGTTGGCCAAAAAGGGCGTATGCGTTTTTTCCTGAATATATTCAGGAAAAAACGCATACGCCCTTTTTGGCCAAGTGCATCATTGTGGACGTTCTGCCTCTTTTCCTATGCTTTCAATGCAATTTCAGTCTACCTCCTGAAATCGGTTTCCTGCAATTCTGCCCCGCTTTCAAGTCCTCTTGGCAGCCTTACTTCAGTCTATTTTTGGACGATAGCTGTCATTTATAACTCTGCAGGTTTGTGAATTACAGTGCCCCTGAGCTCCTTTCTTCAACTCGCTTTCTTGTGAGCTGGCCGCAACACCGCAGGATGGCTTCAGGCCCTAATCTGGTTCCGGCACGGCACACTGAGCCTTTGGTTAATTCCTCTTCCTGGTGGGAAATGAGAGTTAAATTTGCCCATCCAGACACCTCCAGCTAGCCTCTCATTAGTTCTCGCTATTCCTGTTCATCTTCCGCAGAAATTGCAAACTGGGCCAAACAGGAGGTTAAAGGCACTGACTCTCCAAGTCGGGAGAGTGTTAGTAAAGCGTCTGGAATGTTGCACCCGAGTACCAGGGGAGGAAAACTGAGACATATTTGAACACGTCTCCCGTTCACATGGTTGATCATACTCTGGGTTCCACATGCATGTTTTAGCTGAAGGAAGAATACCTTAAACCTGGAGAGTTGAGACCCGTGTAATGGGTACCACGCAATATGACTTGAAAGGGTCTTCATTTGCTCACCAAACCTCTCCAATCCTATCACTGCTGCGTTTATGCCCCTGTACACACGCTTGATTCTCTTTCGGAGACATAGCAATCCATAGGTTTTAAGATACTTACTATTCAGGTACATTCTTAGGCGTTTAATATGCGGTGTTGAGTCCATTTCGTTGAGCAAGGAGTAGCTCTTGTCTATTCCATATTTGGCTTAAGGAACTTTATCTGTGCTCATTTCAATCTCTGGTTTTATGCAGCACCCCAACTCACCTTTCCCCTTAAGCAAGCATAAGTTGGTTTTCTAAATTTGAGACCCTGTTCTGTTCTGTAATTCAGTTCCTGTGTAGCCAAGTTTCCATTCCGTGTATTACTGATATCTTATGATGTTTCTTTTTCTGTGTGACTTATTTCAGTTAGAATCATCATACCTGAATCCACTAATTATGCTGCTACGGGCCTGATGACATAGATTTCATTGCTGAGTGATACTGCATTGTAAGTAAATACCACAAGTTCTTTATCCATTTTTCACTTTCTGCGATGTTGAACTTGTACTGTAAACGAGGTTCTTGTAAACAGAGGCGTCCCAAACTTTGGGGTGGCTGTGTCTTTTTGATTTTAATTTCCCTAAGCTATAGGACCATAAGTGGAAGTGCCCTAGGCTCTGTTGCTTTGTTTTTTAGATGTTTCAGGAAACACCATACACTTCTCCGGAGTGTCTGTTGGCAATTTACATCCCGCCCATCAGCATAACAAGGCTCCCAGTTCTCCATGGCCTGTCCTGCCTTTCTGGATTTTACACTTTTTTCAGATTGCCCTTTTGACCGGGGGGAAGTGAGACTTCATTGTAGTGCAGATTTCCTTTGCAAGCTTGCTTGGTTGGCCAAAAAGGGCGTATGCGTTTTTTCCTGAATATATTCAGGAAAAAACGCATACGCCCTTTTTGGCCAAGTGCATCATTGTGGACGTTCTGCCTCTTTTCCTATGCTTTCAATGCAATTTCAGTCTACCTCCTGAAATCGGTTTCCTGCAATTCTGCCCCGCTTTCAAGTCCTCTTGGCAGCCTTACTTCAGTCTATTTTTGGACGATAGCTGTCATTTATAACTCTGCAGGTTTGTGAATTACAGTGCCCCTGAGCTCCTTTCTTCAACTCGCTTTCTTGTGACCTGGCCGCAACACCGCAGGATGGCTTCAGGCCCTAATCTGGTTCCGGCACGGCACGCTGAGCCTTTGGTTAATTCCTCTTCCTGGTGGGAAATGAGAGTTAAATTTGCCCGTCCAGACACCTCCAGCTAGTCTCTCATTGGTTCTCGCTATTCCTGTTCATCTTCCGCAGAAATTGCAAACTGGGCCAAACAGGAGGTTAAAGGGACTGACTCTCCAAGTCGGGAGAGTGTTAGTAAAGCGTCTGGAATGTTGCACCCGAGTACCAGGGTAGGAAAACTGAGACATATTTGAACACGTCTCCCGATCACATGGTTGATCATACTCTAGGTTCCACATGCATGTTTTAGCTGAAGGAAGAATACCTTAAACCTGGGTAGTTGAAACCCGTGGAATGGGTACCATGCAATATGACTTCAAAGGGTCTTCATTTGCTCACCGAACCTCTCCAATCCTATCACTGCTGCGTTTATGCCCCTGTACACATGCTTGATTCTCTTTCAGAGACATAGCAATCCATAGGTTTTAAGATACTTACAAGTCAGGTACATTCTTAGGCGTTTAATATGCGGTGTTGAGTCCATTTCGTTGAGCAAGGAGTAGCTCTTGTCTATTCCATATTTGGCTTAAGGAACTTTATCTGTGCTCATTTCCATCTCTGGTTTTATGCAGCACCCCAACTCTCCTTTACCCTTAAGCAAGCATAAGTTGTTTTTCTAAATTTGAGACCCTGTTCTGTTCTGTAATTCAGTTCCTGTGTAGCCAAGTTTCCATTCCGTGTATTAGTGATATCTTATGATGTTTCTTTTTCTGTGTGACTTATTTCAGTTAGAATCATCATACCTGAATCCACTCATTGTGCTGCTAAGGGCCTGATGACATAGATTTCATTGCTGAGTGATATTGCTTTGTAAGTAAATACCACAAGTTCTTTATCCATTTTTCACTTTCTGTGATGTTGAACTTGTACTGTAAACGAGGTTCTTGTAAACAGAGCCGTTCCAAACTTTGGGGTGGCTGTGTCTTTTTGATTTTAATTTCCCTAAGCTATAGGACCATAAGTGGAAGTGCCCTAGGCTCTGTTGCTTTGTTTTTTAGATGTTTCAGGAAACACCATACACTTCTCCCAAGTGTCTGTTGGCAATTTACATCACGCCCATCAGCATAACAAGGCTCCCAGTTCTCAATGGCCTGTTGCCTTTCTGGATTTTACACTTTTTTCAGATGGCCCTTTTGACCGGGGGGAAGTGAGACTTCATTGTAGTGCAGATTTCCTTTGCAAGCTTGCTTGGTTGGCCAAAAAGGGCGTATGCGTTTTTTCCTGAATATATTCAGGAAAAAACGCATATGCCCTTTTTGGCCAAGTGCATCATTGTGGACGTTCTGCCTCTTTTCCTATGCTTTCAATGCAATTCCAGTCTACCTCCTGAAATCGGTTTCCTGCAATTCTGCCCCGCTTTCAAGTCCTCTTGGCAGCCTTACTTCAGTCTATTTTTGGACGATAGCTGTCATTTATAACTCTGCAGGTTTGTGAATTACAGTGCCCCTGAGCTCCTTTCTTCAACTCGCTTTCTTGTGACCTGGCCGCAACACCACAGGATGGGTTCAGGCCCTAATCTGGTTCTGGCACGGCACACTGAGCCTTTGGTTATTTCCTCTTCCTGGTGGGAAATGAGAGTTAAATTTGCCCGTCCAGACACCTCCAGCTAGCCTCTCATTGGTTCTCGCTATTCCTGTTCATCTTCCACAGAAATTGCAAACTGAGCCAAACAGGAGGTTAAAGGCGCTGACTCTCCAAGTCGGGAGAGTGTTAGTAAAGCGTCTGGAATGTTGCACCCGAGTACCAGGGGAGGAAAACTGAGACATATTTGAACACGTCTTCCGTTCACATGGTTGATCATACTTGGGTTCCACATGCATGTTTTAGCTGAAGGAAGAATACCTTAAACCTGGAGAGTTGAGACCCGTGTAATGGGTACCATGCAATATGACTTCAAAGGGTCTTCATTTGCTCACCGAACCTCTCCAATCCTATCACTGCTGCGTTTATGCCCCTGTACACACGCTTGATTCTCTTTTGGAGACATAGCAATCCATAGGTTTTACGATACTTACTAGTCAGGTACATTCTTAGGCGTTTAATATGCGGTGTTGAGTCCATTTCGTTGAACAAGGAGTAGCTCTTGTCTATTCCATATTTGACTTAAGAAACTTTATCTGTGCTCATTTCAATCTCTGGTTTTATGCAGCACCCCAACTCACCTTTACCCTTAAGCAAGCATAAGTTGGTTTTCTAAATTTGAGACCCTGTTCTGTTCTGTAATTCAGTTCCTGTGTAGCCAAGTTTACATTCCATGTATTAGTGATATCTTATGATGTTTCTTTTTCTGTGTGACTTATTTCAGTTAGAATCATCGTACCTGAATCCACTCATTATGCTGCTACGGGCCTGATGACATAGATTTCATTGCTGAGTGATACTGCATTGTAAGTAAATACCACAAGTTCTGTATCCATTTTTCACTTTCTGCGATGTTGAACTTGTACTGTAAACAAGGTTCTTGTAAACAGAGGCGTCCGAAACTTTGGGGTGGCTGTGTCTTTTTGATTTTAATTTCCCTAAGCTATAGGACCATAAGTGGAAGTGCCCTAGGCTCTGTTGCTTTGTTTTTTAGATGTTTCAGGAAACACCATACACTTCTCCCGAGTGTCTGTTGGCAATTTACATCCCGCCCATCAGCATAACAAGGCTCCCAGTTCTCCATGTCCTGTCCTGCCTTTCTGGATTTTACACTTTTTTCAGATGGCCCTTTTGACCGGGGGGAAGTGAGACTTCATTGTAGTGCAGATTTCCTTTGCAAGCTTGCTTGGTTGGCCAAAAAGGGCGTATGCGTTTTTTCCTGAATATATTCAGGAAAAAACGCATACGCCCTTTTTGGCCAAGTGCATCATTGTGGACGTTCTGCCTCTTTTCCTATGCTTTCAATGCAATTCCAGTCTACCTCCTGAAATCGGTTTCCTGCAATTCTGCCCCGCTTTCAAGTCCTCTTGGCAGCCTTACTTCAGTCTATTTTTGGACGATAGCTGTCATTTATAACTCTGCAGGTTTGTGAATTACAGTGCCCCTGAGCTCCTTTCTTCAACTCGCTTTCTTGTGAGCTGGCCGCAACACCGCAGGATGTCTTCAGGCCCTAATGTGGTTCCGGCATGGCACGCTGAGGCTTTGGTTAATTCCTCTTCCTGGTGGGAAATGAGAGTTAAATTTGCCCGTTCAGACACCTCCAGGTTGTCTCTCATTGCTTGTCCCTATTCCTGTTCATCTTCTGCAGAAATTGCAAACTGGGCCAAACAGGAGGTTAAAGGAACTGACTCTCCAAGTGGGGAGAGTGTTAGTAAAGCGTCTGGAATGTTGCACTGAAGTACCAGGGGACGAAAACTGAGACATATTTGAACACGTCTCCCGATCACACGGTTGATCATACTCTGGGTTCCACATGCATGTTTTAGCTGAAGGAAGAATACCTTAAACCTGGAGAGTTGAGACCCGTGGAATGGGTACCATGCAATATGACTTCAAAGAGTCTTCATTTGCTCACCGAATCTCTCCAATCCTATCACTGCTGCGTTTATGCCCCTGTACACACGCTTGATTCTCTTTTGGAGACATAGCAATCCATAGGTTTTACGATACTTACTAGTCA
>NW_027193194.1:0-33000 GCF_949987515.2 Delphinus delphis | reverse complement strand
CTCCTTTCTTCAACTCGCTTTCTTGTGACCTGGCCGCAACACCGCAGGATGGCTTCAGGCCCTAATCTGTTTCCGGCCCGGCATGCTGAGCCTTTGGTTATTTCCTCTTCCTGGTGGGAAATGAGAGTTAAATTTGCCCGTTCAGAGACCTCCAGCTAGTCTCTCATTGGTTCTCGCTATTCCTGTACATCTTCCGCAGAAATTGCAAACTGGGCCGAACAGGAGGTTAAAGGGACTGACTCTCCAAGTCGGGAGAGTGTTAGTAAAGCGTCTGGAATGTTGCACCCGAGTACCAGGTGAGGAAAACTGAGACATATTTGAACACGTCTCCCGTTCACATGGTTGATCATACTCTGGGTTCCACATGCATGTTTTAGCTGAAGGAAGAATACCTAAAACCTGGGTAGTTGAAACCCGTGGAATGGGTACCATGCAATATGACTTCAAAGGGTCTTCATTTGCTCACCGAACCTCTCCAACCCTATCACTGCTGCGTTTATGCCCCTGTACACACGCTTGATTCTCTTTTGGAGACATAGCAATCCATAGGTTTTAAGATACTTACTAGTCAGGTACATTCTTAGGCGTTTAATATGGGGTTTTGAGTCCATTTCATTGAGCAAGGAGTAGCTCTTGTCTATTCCATATTTGGCTTAAGGAACTTTATCTGTGCTCATTTAAATCTCTGGTTTTATGCAGCACCCAAACTCACCTTTACCCTTAAGCAAGCATAAGTTGGTTTTCTAAATTTGAGACCCTGTTCTGTTTTGGAATGCAGTTCCTGTGTAGCCAAGGTTACATTCCGTGTATTACTGATATCTTATGATGTTTCTTTTTCTGTGTGACTTATTTCAGTTAGAATCATCGTACCTGAATCCACTCATTATGCTGCTACGGGCCTGATGACATAGATTTCATTGCTGAGTGATATTGCTTTGTAAGTGAATACCACAACTTCTTTATCCATTTTTCACTTTCTGCGATGTTGAACTTGTACTGTCAATGATGTTCTTGTAAACAGAGCCGTTCCAAACTTTGGGGTGGCTGTGTCTTTTTGATTTTAATTTCCCTAAGCTATAGGACCATAAGTGGAAGTGCCCTAGGTTCTGTTGCTTTGTTTTTTAGATGTTTCAGGAAACACCATACACTTCTCCCAAGTGGTTCTTGGCAATTTACATCCCGCCCATCAGCATAACAAGGCTCCCAGTTCTCCAAGGCCTGTCCTGCCTTTCTGGATTTTACACTTTTTTCAGATGGCCCTTTTGACCAGGGGGAAGTGAGACTTCATTGTAGTGCAGATTTCCTTTGCAAGCTTGCTTGGTTGGCCAAAAAGGGCGTATGCGTTTTTTCCTGAATATATTCAGGAAAAAACGCATACGCCCTTTTTGGCCAAGTGCATCATTGTGGACCTTAGGCCTCTTTTCCTATGCTTTCAATGCAATTCCAGTCTACCTCCTGAAATCGGTTTCCTGCAATTCTGCCCTGCTTTCAAGTCCTCTTGGCAGCCTTACTTCAGTCTATTTTTGGACAATAGCTGTCATTTATAACTCTGCAGGTTTGTGAATTACAGTGCCCCTGAGCTCCTTTCTTCAACTCGCTTTCTTGTGAGCTGGCCGCAACACCGCAGGATGGCTTCAGGCCCTAATCTGGTTCCGGCACGGCACGCTGAGCCTTTGGTTAATTCCTCTTCCTGGTGGGAAATGAGAGTTAAATTTGCCCGTCCAGACACCTCCAGCTAGTCTCTCATTGGTTGTCGCTATTCCTGTTCATCTTCCGCAGAAATTGCAAACTGGGCCAAACAGGAGGTTAAAGGGACTGACTATCCAAGTCGGGAGAGTGTTAGTAAAGCGTCTGGAATATTGCACCCGAGTACCAGGGTACGAAAACTGAGACATATTTGAACACATCTCCCGATCACATGGTTGATCATACTCTAGGTTCCACATGCATGTTTTAGCTGAAGGAAGAATACCTTAAACCTGGGTAGTTGAAACCCGTGTAATGGGTACCATGCAATATGACTTCAAAGGGTCTTCATTTGCTCACCGAACCTCTCCAATCCTATCACTGCTGTGTTTATGCCCCTGTACACACGCTTGATTCTCTTTTGGAGACATAGCAATCCATAGGTTTTAAGATACTTACTAGTCAGGTACATTCTTAGGCGTTTAATATGGGGTGTTGAGTCCATTTCGTTGAGCAAGGAGTAGCTCTTGTCTATTCCATATTTGGCTTAAGGAACTTTATCTGTGCTCATTTCAATCTCTGGTTTTATGCAGCACCCCAACTCACCTTTCCCCTTAAGCAAGCATAAGTTGGTTTTCTAAATTTGAGACCCTGTTCTGTTTTGGAATGCAGTTCCTGTGTAGCCAAGTTTACATTCCGTGTATTAGTGATATCTTATGATGTTTCTTTTTCTGTGTGACTTATTTCAGTTAGAATCATCGTACCTGAATCCACTCATTATGCTGCTACGGGCCTGATGACATAGATTTCATTGCTGAGTGATACTGCATTGTACATAAGTACCACAAGTTCTTTATCCATTTTTCACTTTCTGTGATATTGAACTTGTATGGTAAACGAGGTTCTTGTAAACGGAGGCGTCCCAAACTTTGAGGTGGCTGTGTCTTTTTGATTTTAATTTCCCTAAGCTATAGGACCATAAGTGGAAGTGCCCTAGGCTCTGTTGCTTTGTTTTTTAGATGTTTCAGGAAACACCATACACTTCTCCCGAGTGGTTGTTGGCAATTTACATCCCGCCCGTCAGCATAACAAGGCTCCCAGTTCTCCATGGCCTGTCCTGCCTTTCTGGATTTTACACTTTTTTCAGATGGCCCTTTTGACCGGGGGGAAGTGAGACTTCATTGTAGTGCAGATTTCCTTTGCAAGCTTGCTTGGTTGGCCAAAAAGGGCGTATGCGTTTTTTCCTGAATATATTCAGGAAAAAACGCATACGCCCTTTTTGGCCAAGTGCATCATTGTGGACGTTCTGCCTCTTTTCCTATGCTTTCAATGCAATTCCAGTCTACCTCCTGAAATCGGTTTCCTGCAATTCTGCCCCGCATTCAAGTCCTCTTGGCAGCCTTACTTCAGTCTATTTTTGGACGATAGCTGTCATTTATAACTCTGCAGGTTTGTGAATTACAGTGCCCCTGAGCTCCTTTCTTCAACTCGCTTTCTTGTGACCTGGCCGCAACACTGCAGGATGGCTTCAGGCCCTAATCTGGTTCCGGCCCGGCATGCTGAGCCTTTGGTTAATTCCTCTTCCTGGTGCGAAATGAGAGTTAAATTTGCCCGTTCAGAGACCTCCAGCTAGTCTCTCATTGGTTCTCGCTATTCCTGTTCATCTTCCGCAGAAATTGCAAACTGGGCCAAACAGGAGGTTAAAGGGACTGACTCTCCAAGTCGGGAGAGTGTTAGTAAAGCGTCTGGAATGTTGCACCCAAGTACCAGGTGAGGAAAACTGAGACATATTTGAACACGTCTCCCGTTCACATGGTTGATCATACTCTGTGTTCCACATGCATGTTTTAGCTGAAGGAAGAATACCTAAAACCTGGGTAGTTGAAACCCGTGGAATAGGTACCATGCAATATGACTTCAAAGGGTCTTCATTTGCTCACCGAACCTCTCCAACCCTATCACTCCTGCGTTTATGCCCCTGTACAAACGCTTGATTCTCTTTTGGAGACATAGCAATCCATAGGTTTTAAGATACTTACTAGTCAGGTACATTCTTAGGCGTTTAATATGGGGTGTTGAGTCCATTTCATTGAGCAAGGAGTAGCTCTTGTCTATTCCATATTTGGCTTAAGGAACTTTATTTGTGCTCATTTCAATCTCTGGTTTTATGCAGCACCCCAACTCACCTTTACCCCTTAAGCAAGCATAAGTTGGTTTTCTAAATTTGAGACCCTGTTCTGTTTTGGAATGCAGTTCCTGTGTAGCCAAGTTTACATTCCGTGTATTAGTGATATCTTATGATGTTTCTTTTTCTGTGTGACTTATTTCAGTTAGAATCATCGTACCTGAATCCACTCATTATGCTGCTACGGGCCTGATGACATAGATTTCATTGCTGAGTGATACTGCATTGTACGTAAGTACCACAAGTTCTTTATGCATTTTTCACTTTCTGTGATATTGAACTTGTACGGTAAACGAGGTTCTTGTAAACGGAGGCGTCCCAAACTTTGGGGTGACTGTGTCTTTTTGCTTTTAATTTCCCTAAGCTATAGGACCATAAGTGGAAGTGCCCTAGGCTCTGTTGCTTTGTTTTTTAGATGTTTCAGGAAACACCATACACTTCTCCTGAGTGTCTGTTGGCAATTTACATCCCGCCCATCAGCATAACAAGGCTCCCAGTTCTCCATGGCCTGTTGCATTTCTGGATTTTACACTTTTTTCAGATGGCCCTTTTGACCGGGGGGAAGTGAGACTTCATTGTAGTGCAGATTTCCTTTGCAAGCTTGCTTGGTTGGCCAAAAAGGGCGTATGCGTTTTTTCCTGAATATATTCAGGAAAAAACGCATACGCCCTTTTTGGCCAAGTGCATCATTGTGGACGTTCTGCCTCTTTTCCTATGCTTTCAATGCAATTCCAGTCTACCTCCTGAAATCGGTTTCCTGCAATTCTGCCCCGCTTTCAAGTCCTCTTGGCAGCCTTACTTCAGTCTATTTTTGGACGATAGCTGTCATTTATAACTCTGCAGGTTTGTGAATTACAGTGCCCCTGAGCTCCTTTCTTCAACTCGCTTTCTTGTGACCTGGCCACAACACCGCAGGATGGCTTCAGGCCCTAATCTGGTTCGGGCTCGGCATGCTGAGCCTTTGGTTAATTCCTCTTCCTGGTGGGAAATGAGAGTTAAATTTGCCCGTCCAGACACCTCCAGCTAGCCTCTCATTGGTTCTTGCTATTCCTGTTCATCTTCCGCAGAAATTGCAAACTGGGCCAAACAGGAGGTTAAAGGGACTGACTCTCCAAGTCGGGAGAGTGTTAGTAAAGCGTGTGGAATGTTGCACCCGAGTACCAGGGGAGGAAAACTGAGACATATTTGAACACGTCTCCCGTTCACATGGTTGATCATACTCTGGGTTCCACGTGCATGTTTTAGCTGAAGGAAGAATACCTTAAACCTGGAGAGTTGAGACCCGTGGAATGGGTACCATGCAATATGACTTCAAAGGGTCTTCATATGCTCACCGAACCTCTCCAATCCTATCACTGCTGCGTTTATGCCCCTGTACACATGCTTGATTCTCTTTCGGAGACATAGCAATCCATAGGTTTTAAGATACTTACTAGTCAGGTACATTCTTAGGCGTTTAATATGCGGTGTTGAGTCCATTTCGTTGAGCAAGGAGTAGCTCTTGTCTATTCCATATTTGGCTTAAGGATCTTTATCTGTGCTCATTTCAATCTCTGGTTTTATGCAGCACCCCAACTCACCTTTCCCCTTAAGCAAGCATAAGTTCGTTTTCTAAATTTGAGACCCTGTTCTGTTCTGTAATTCAGTTCCAGTGTAGCGAAGTTTCCATTCCGTGTATTACTGATATCTTATGATGTTTCTTTTTCTGTGTGACTTATTTCAGTTAGAATCATCATACCTGAATCCACTCATTGTGCTGCTAAGGGCCTGATGACATAGATTTCATTGCTGCGTGATATTGCTTTGTAAGTAAATACCACAACTTCTTTATCCATTTTTCACTTTCTGCGATGTTGAACTTGTACTGTAAACGAGGTTCTTGTAAACAGAGGCATCCCAAACTTTGGGGTGGCTGTGTCTTTTTGATTTTAATTTCCCTAAGCTATAGGACCATAAGTGGCAGTGCCCTAGGCTCTGTTGCTTTGTTTTTTAGATGTTTCAGGAAACACCATACACTTCTCCAGAGTGTCTGTTGGCAATTTACATCCCGCCCATCAGCATAACAAGGCTCCCAGTTCTCCATGGCCTGTCCTGCCTTTCTGGATTTTATACTTTTTTCAGATGGCCCTTTTGACCGGGGGGAAGTGAGACTTCATTGTAGTGCAGATTTCCTTTGCAAGCTTGCTTGGTTGGCCAAAAAGGGCGTATGCGTTTTTTCCTGAATATATTCAGGAAAAAACGCATACGCCCTTTTTGGCCAAGTGCATCATTGTGGACGTTCTGCCTCTTTTCCTATGCTTTCAATGCAATTCCAGTCTACCTCCTGAAATCGGTTTCCTGCAATTCTGCCCCGCTTTCAAGTCCTCTTGGCAGCCTTACTTCAGTCTATTTTTGGACGATAGCTGTCATTTATAACTCTGCAGGTTTGTGAATTACAGTGCCCCTGAGCTCCTTTCTTCAACTCGCTTTCTTTTGAGCTGGCCGCAACACCGCAGGATGGATTCAGGCCCTAATCTGGTTCCGGTTCGGCACGCTGAGCCTTTGGTTAATTCCTCTTCCTGGTGGGAAATGAGAGTTAAATTTGCCCGTCCAGACACCTCCAGCTAGCCTCTCATTGGTTCTCGCTATTACTGTTCATCTTCCGCAGAAATTGCAAACTGGGCCAAACAGGAGGTTAAAGGCGCTGACTCTCCAAGTGGGGAGAGTGTTAGTAAAGCGTCTGGAATGTTGCACCCGAGTACCAGGGTACGAAAACTGAGACATATTTGAACACGTCTCCCGATCACATGGTTGATCATACTCTGGGTTCCACATGCATGTTTTAGCTGAAGGAAGAATACCTAAAACCTGGGTAGTTGAAACCCGTGGAATGGGTACCATGCAATATGACTTCAAAGGGTCTTCATTTGCTCACTGAACATCTCCAATCCTATCACTGCTGCGTTTATGCCCCTGTACACATGCTTGATTCTCTTTCGGAGACATAGCAATCCATAGGTTTTAAGATACTTACTAGTCATGTACATTCTTAGGCATTTAATATGCGGTGTTGAGTCCATTTCGTTGAGCAAGGAGTAGCTCTTGTCTATTCCATATTTGGCTTAAGGAACTTTATCTGTGCTCATTTCAATCTCTGGTTTTATGCAGCACCCCAACTCACCTTTCCCCTTAAGCAAGCATAAGTTGGTTTTCTAAATTTGAGACCCTGTTCTGTTCTGTAATTCAGTTCCTGTGTAGCCAAGTTTACATTCCGTGTATTAGTGATATCTTATGATGTTTCTTTTTCTGTGTGACTTATTTCAGTTAGAATCATCGTACCTGAATCCACTCATTATGCTGCTACGGGCCTGATGACATAGATTTCATTGCTGAGTGATACTGCATTGTACGTAAGTACCACAAGTTCTTTATCCATTTTTCACTTTCTGTGATATTGAACTTGTACGGTAAACG
This sequence comes from Delphinus delphis, assembly GCF_949987515.2. NCBI lineage: Eukaryota > Metazoa > Chordata > Mammalia > Artiodactyla > Delphinidae > Delphinus > Delphinus delphis. The sequence continues at coordinate 25,676 of NW_027193194.1, read as the reverse complement.
AGGTTCTTGTAAACGGAGGCGTCCCAAACTTTGGGGTGGCTGTGTCTTTTTGATTTTAATTTCCCTAAGCTATAGGACCATAAGTGGAAGTGCCCTAGGCTCTGTTGCTTTGTTTTTTAGATGTTTCAGGAAACACCATACACTTCTCCCGAGTGTCTGTTGGCAATTTACATCCCGCCCATCAGCATAACAAGGCTCCCAGTTCTCCATGGCCTGTCCTGCCTTTCTGGATTTTACACTTTTTTCAGATGGCCCTTTTGACCGGGGGGAAGTGAGCCTTCATTGTAGTGCAGATTTCCTTTGCAAGCTTGCTTGGTTGGCCAAAAAGGGCGTATACGTTTTTTCCTGAATATATTCAGGAAAAAACGCATACGCCCTTTTTGGCCAAGTGCATCATTGTGGACGTTCTGCCTCTTTTCCTATGCTTTCAATGCAATTCCAGTCTACCTCCTGAAATCGGTTTCCTGCAATTCTGCCCCGCTTTCAAGTCCTCTTGGCAGCCTTACTTCAGTCTATTTTTGGACGATAGCTGTCATTTATAACTCTGCAGGTTTGTGAATTACAGTGCCCCTGAGCTCCTTTCTTCAACTCGCTTTCTTTTGAGCTGGCCGCAACACCGCAGGATGGCTTCAGGCCCTAATCTGGTTCCGGCACGGCACGCTGAGACTTTGGTTATTTCCTCTTCCTGGTGGGAAATGAGAGTTAAATTTGCCCGTCCAGACACCTCCAGCTAGTCTCTCATTGGTTCTCGCTATTCCTGTTCATCTTCCGCAGAAATTGCAAACTGGGCCAAACAGGAGGTTAAAGGCGCTGACTCTCCAAGTGGGGAGAGTGTTAGTAAAGCGTCTGGAATGTTGCACCCGAGTACCAGGGGAGGAAAACTGAGACATATTTGAACACGTCTCCCGTTCACATGGTTGATCATACTTGGGTTCCACATGCATGTTTTAGCTGAAGGAAGAATACCTTAAACCTGGAGAGTTAAGACCCGTGGAATGGGTACCATGCAATATGACTTCAAAGGGTCTTCATTTGCTCACCGAACCTCTCCAATCCTATCACTGCTGCGTTTATGCCCCTGTACACATGCTTGATTCTCTTTCGGAGACATAGCAATCCATAGGTTTTAAGATACTTACTAGTCAGGTACATTCTTAGGCGTTTAATATGCGGTGTTGAGTCCATTTCGTTGAGCAAGGAGTAGCTCTTGTCTATTCCATATTTGGCTTAAGCAACTTTATCTGTGCTCATTTCAATCTCTGGTTTTATGCAGCACCCCAACTCACCTTTCCCCTTAAGCAAGCATAAGTTGGTTTTCTAAATTTGAGACCCTGTTCTGTTCTGTAATTCAGTTCCTGTGTAGCCAAGTTTCCATTCCGTGTATTACTGATATCTTATGATGTTTCTTTTTCTGTGTCACTTATTTCAGTTAGAATCATCATACCTGAATCCACTCATTGTGCTGCTAATGGCCTGATGACATAGATTTCATTGCTGAGTGATATTGCTTTGTAAGTGAATACCACAACTTCTTTATCCATTTTTCACTTTCTGCGATGTTGAACTTGTACTGTAAACGAGGTTCTTGTAAACAGAGCCGTTCCAAACTTTGGGGTGGCTGTGTCTTTTTGATTTTAATTTCCCTAAGCTATAGGACCATAAGTGGAAGTGCCCTAGGCTCTGTTGCTTTGTTTTTTAGATGTTTCAGGAAACACCATACACTTCTCCCGAGTGTCTGTTGGCAATTTACATCCCGCCCATCAGCATAACAAGGCTCCCAGTTCTCCATGGCCTGTCCTGCCTTTCTGGATTTTACACTTTTTTCAGATGGCCCTTTTGACCCGGGGGAAGTGAGCCTTCATTGTAGTGCAGATTTCCTTTGCAAGCTTGCTTGGTTGGCCAAAAAGGGCGTATACGTTTTTTCCTGAATATATTCAGGAAAAAACGCATACGCCCTTTTTGGCCAAGTGCATCATTGTGGACGTTCTGCCTCTTTTCCTATGCTTTCAATGCAATTCCAGTCTACCTCCTGAAATCGGTTTCCTGCAATTCTGCCCCGCTTTCAAGTCCTCTTGGCAGCCTTACTTCAGTCTATTTTTGGACGATAGCTGTCATTTATAACTCTGCAGGTTTGTGAATTACAGTGACCCTGAGCTCCTTTCTTCAACTCGCTTTCTTTTGAGCTGGCCGCAACACGGCAGGATGGCTTCAGGCCCTAATCTTGTTCCGGCACGGCACGCTGAGCCTTTGGTTATTTCCTCTTCCTGGTGGGAAATGAGAGTTAAATTTGCCCATCCAGACACCTCCAGCTAGTCTCTCATTGGTTCTCGCTATTCCTGTTCATCTTCCGCAGAAATTGCAAACTGGGCCAAACAGGAGGTTAAAGGCGCTGACTCTCCAAGTGGGGAGAGTGTTAGTAAAGCGTCTGGAATGTTGCACCCGAGTACCAGGGGAGGAAAACTGAGACATATTTGAACACGTCTCCCGTTCACATGGTTGATCATACTTGGGTTCCACATGCATGTTTTAGCTGAAGGAAGAATACCTTAAACCTGGAGAGTTGAGACCCGTGTAATGGGTACCATGCAATATGACTTCAAAGGGTCTTCATTTGCTCACCGAACCTCTCCAATCCTATCACTGCTGCGTTTATGCCCCTGTACACTTGCTTGATTCTCTTTCGGAGACATAGCAATCCATAGGTTTTAAGATACTTACTAGTCAGGTACATTCTTAGGCGTTTAATATGCGGTGTTGAGTCCATTTCGTTGAGCAAGGAGTAGCTCTTGTCTATTCCATATTTGGCTTAAGCAACTTTATCTGTGCTCATTTCAATCTCTGGTTTTATGCAGCACCCCAACTCACCTTTACCCTTAAGCAAGCATAAGTTGGTTTTCTAAATTTGAGACCCTGTTCTGTTCTGTAATTCAGTTCCTGTGTAGCCAAGTTTCCATTCCGTGTATTACTGATATCTTATGATGTTTCTTTTTCTGTGTGACTTATTTCAGTTAGAATCATCATACCTGAATCCACTCATTGTGCTGCTAATGGCCTGATGACATAGATTTCATTGCTGAGTGATATTGCTTTGTAAGTGAATACCACAACTTCTTTATCCATTTTTCACTTTCTGCGATGTTGAACTTGTACTGTAAACGAGGTTCTTGTAAACAGAGCCGTTCCAAACTTTGGGGTGGCTGTGTCTTTTTGATTTTAATTTCCCTAAGCTATAGGACCATAAGTGGAAGTGCCCTAGGCTCTGTTGCTTTGTTTTTTAGATGTTTCAGGAAACACCATACACTTCTCCCAAGTGTCTTTTGGCAATTTACATCCCGCCCATCAGCATAACAAGGCTCCCAGTTCTCCATGGCCTGTCCTGCCTTTCTGGATTTTACACTTTTTTCAGATGGCCCTTTTGACCGGGGGGAAGTGAGACTTCATTGTAGTGCAGATTTCCTTTGCAAGCTTGCTTGGTTGGCCAAAAAGGGCGTATGCGTTTTTTCCTGAATATATTCAGGAAAAAACGCATACGCCCTTTTTGGCCAAGTGCATCATTGTGGACGTTCTGCCTCTTTTCCTATGCTTTCAATGCAATTCCAGTCTACCTCCTGAAATCGGTTTCCTGCAGTTCTGCCCCGCTTTCAAGTCCTCTTGGCAGCCTTACTTCAGTCTATTTTTGGACGATAGCTGTCATTTATAACTCTGCAGGTTTGTGAATTACAGTGCCCCTGAGCTCCTTTCTTCAACTCACTTTCTTGTGAGCTGGCCGCAACACCGCAGGATGGCTTCAGGCCCTAATCTGGTTCCGGCCCGGCATGCTGAGCCTTTGGTTAATTCCTCTTCCTGGTGAGAAATGAGAGTTAAATTTGCCCGTCCAGACACCTCCAGCTAGCCTCTCATTGGTTCTCGCTATTCCTGTTCATCTTCCGCAGAAATTGCAAACTGGGCCAAACAGGAGGTTAAAGGCGCTGACTCTCCAAGTGGGGAGAGTGTTAGTAAAGCGTCTGGAATGTTGCACCTTGTACCAGGGTACGAAAACTGAGACATATTTGAACACGTCTCCCGATCACATGGTTGATCATACTCTGGGTTCCACATGCATGTTTTAGCTGAAGGAAGAATACCTAAAACCTGGGTAGTTGAAACCCGTGGAATGGGTACCATGCAATATGACTTCAAAGGGTCTTCATTTGCTCACTGAACATCTCCAATCCTATCACTGCTGCGTTTATGCCCCTGTACACATGCTTGATTCTCTTTCGGAGACATAGCAATCCATAGGTTTTAAGATACTTACTAGTCAGGTACATTCTTAGGCGTTTAATATGCGGTGTTGAGTCCATTTCGTTGAGCAAGGAGTAGCTCTTGTCTATTCCATATTTGGCTTAAGGAACTTTATCTGTGCTCATTTCAATCTCTGGTTTTATGCAGCACCCCAACTCACCTTTCCCCTTAAGCAAGCATAAGTTGGTTTTCTAAATTTGAGACCCTGTTCTGTTCTGTAATTCAGTTCCTGTGTAGCCAAGTTTACATTCCGTGTATTAGTGATATCTTATGATGTTTCTTTTTCTGTGTGACTTATTTCAGTTAGAATCATCGTACCTGAATCCACTCATTATGCTGCTACGGGCCTGATGACATAGATTTCATTGCTGAGTGATACTGCATTGTACGTAAGTACCACAAGTTCTTTATCCATTTTTCACTTTCTGTGATATTGAACTTGTACGGTAAACGAGGTTCTTGTAAACGGAGGCGTCCCAAACTTTGGGGTGGCTGTGTCTTTTTGATTTTAATTTCCCTAAGCTATAGGACCATAAGTGGAAGTGCCCTAGGCTCTGTTGCTTTGTTTTTTAGATGTTTCAGGAAACACCATACACTTCTCCCGAGTGGTTGTTGGCAATTTACATCCCGCCCATCAGCATAACAAGGCTCCCAGTTCTCCATGGCCTGTCCTGCCTTTCTGGATTTTACACTTTTTTCAGATGGCCCTTTTGACCGGGGGGAAGTGAGCCTTCATTGTAGTGCAGATTTCCTTTGCAAGTTTGCTTGGTTGGCCAAAAAGGGCGTATGCGTTTTTTCCTGAATATATTCAGGAAAAAACGCATACGCCCTTTTTGGCCAAGTGCATCATTGTGGACCTTCTGCCTCTTTTCCTATGCTTTCAATGCAATTCCAGTCTACCTCCTGAAATCGGTTTCCTGCAATTCTGCCCCGCTTTCAAGTCCTCTTGGCAGCCTTACTTCAGTCTATTTTTGGACGATAGCTGTCATTTATAACTCTGCAGGTTTGTGAATTACAGTGCCCTGAGCTCCTTTCTTCAACTCGTTTTCTTGTGAGCTGGCCGCAACACCGCAGGATGGCTTCAGGCCCTAATCTGGTTCCGGCCCGGCATGCTGAGCCTTTGGTTAATTCCTCTTCCTGGTGGGAAATGAGAGTTAAATTTGCCCGTCCAGACACCTCCAGCTAGCCTCTCATTGGTTCTCGCTATTCCTGTTCATCTTCCACAGAAATTGCAAACTGGGCCAAACAGGAGGTTAAAGGGACTGACTCTCCAAGTGGGGAGAGTGTTAGTAAAGCGTCTGGAATGTTGCACCCGAGTACCAGGGTACGAAAACTGAGACATATTTGAACACGTCTCCCGATCACATGGTTGATCATACTCTGGGTTCCACATGCATGTTTTAGCTGAAGGAAGAATACCTAAAACCTGGGTAGTTGAAACCCGTGGAATGGGTACCATGCAATATGACTTCAAAGGGTCTTCATTTGCTCACTGAACATCTCCAATCCTATCACTGCTGCGTTTATGCCCCTGTACACATGCTTGATTCTCTTTCGGAGACATAGCAATCCATAGGTTTTAAGATACTTACTAGTCAGGTACATTCTTAGGCGTTTAATATGCGGTGTTGAGTCCATTTCGTTGAGCAAGGAGTAGCTCTTGTCTATTCCATATTTGGCTTAAGGAACTTTATCTGTGCTCATTTCAATCTCTGGTTTTATGCAGCACCCCAACTCACCTTTCCCCTTAAGCAAGCATAAGTTGGTTTTCTAAATTTGAGACCCTGTTCTGTTCTGTAATTCAGTTCCTGTGTAGCCAAGTTTACATTCCGTGTATTAGTGATATCTTATGATGTTTCTTTTTCTGTGTGACTTATTTCAGTTAGAATCATCATACCTGAATCCACTCATTATGCTGCTACGGGCCTGATGACATAGATTTCATTGCTGAGTGATACTGCATTGTACGTAAGTACCACAAGTTCTTTATCCATTTTTCACTTTCTGTGATATTGAACTTGTACGGTAAACGAGGTTCTTGTAAACGGAGGCGTCCCAAACTTTGGGGTGGCTGTGTCTTTTTGATTTTAATTTCCCTAAGCTATAGGACCATAAGTGGAAGTGCCCTAGGCTCTGTTGCTTTGTTTTTTAGATGTTTCAGGAAACACCATACACTTCTCCCGAGTGTCTGTTGGCAATTTACTTCCCGCCCATCAGCATAACAAGGCTCCCAGTTCTCCATGGCCTGTCCTGCCTTTCTGGATTTTACACTTTTTTCAGATGGCCCTTTTGACCGGGGGGAAGTGAGCCTTCATTGTAGTGCAGATTTCCTTTGCAAGCTTGCTTGGTTGGCCAAAAAGGGCGTATGCGTTTTTTCCTGAATATATTCAGGAAAAAACGCATACGCCCTTTTTGGCCAAGTGCATCATTGTGGACGTTCTGCCTCTTTTCCTATGCTTTCAATGCAATTCCAGTCTACCTCCTGAAATCGGTTTCCTGCAATTCTGCCCCGCTTTCAAGTCCTCTTGGCAGCCTTACTTCAGTCTATTTTTGGACGATAGCTGTCATTTATAACTCTGCAGGTTTGTGAATTACAGTGCCCCTGAGCTCCTTTCTTCAACTCGTTTTCTTGTGAGCTGGCCGCAACACCGCAGGATGTCTTCAGGCCCTAATCTGGTTCTGGCACGGCACGCTGAGCCTTTGGTTAATTCCTCTTCCTGGTGGGAAATGAGAGTTAAATTTGCCCGTCCAGACACCTCCAGCTAGTCTCTCATTGGTTCTCGCTATTCCTGTTCATCTTCCACAGAAATTGCAAACTGGGCCAAACAGGAGGTTAAAGGGACTGACTCTCCAAGTCGGGAGAGTGTTAGTAAAGCGTCTGGAATGTTGCACCCGAGTACCAGGGTACGAAAACTGAGACATATTTGAACACGTCTCCCGATCACATGGTTGATCATACTCTGGGTTCCACATGCATGTTTTAACTGAAGGAAGAATACCTAAAACCTGGGTAGTTGAAACCCGTGGAATGGGTACCATGCAATATGACTTCAAAGGGTCTTCATTTGCTCACCGATCATCTCCAATCCTATCACTGCTGCGTTTATGCCCCTGTACACATGCTTGATTCTCTTTCGGAGACATAGCAATCCATAGGTTTTAAGATACTTACTAGTCAGGTACATTCTTAGGCGTTTAATATGCGGTGTTGAGTCCATTTCATTGAGCAAGGAGTAGCTCTTGTCTATTCCATATTTGGCTTAAGGAACTTTATCTGTGCTCATTTCAATCTCTGGTTTTATGCAGCACCCCAACTCACCTTTCCCCTTAAGCAAGCATAAGTTGGTTTTCGAAATTTGAGAACCTGTTCTGTTCTGTAATTCAGTTCCTGTGTAGCCAAGTTTACATTCCGTGTATTACTGATATCTTATGATTTTTCTTTTTCTGTGTGACTTATTTCAGTTAGAATCATCGTACCTGAATCCACTCATGATGCTGCTACGGGCCTGATGACATAGATTTCATTGCTGAGTGATACTGCATTGTACGTAAGTACCACAAGTTCTTTATCCATTTTTCACTTTCTGTGATATTGAACTTGTACGGTAAACGAGGTTCTTGTAAACAGAGGCGTTCCAAACTTTGGGGTGGCTGTGTCTTTTTGATTTTAATTTCCCTAAGCTATAGGACCATAAGTGGAAGTGCCCTAGGCTCTGTTGTTTTGTTTTTTAGATGTTTCAGGAAACACCATACACTTCTCCCGAGTGTCTGTTGGCAATTTACATCCCGCCCATCAGCATAACAAGGCTCCCAGTTCTCCATGGCCTGTCCTGCCTTTCTGGATTTTACACTTTTTTCAGATGGCCCTTTTGACCGGGGGGAAGTGAGACTTCATTGTAGTGCAGATTTCCTTTGCAAGCTTGCTTGGTTGGCCAAAAAGGGCGTATGCGTTTTTTCCTGAATATATTCAGGAAAAAACGCATACGCCCTTTTTGGCCAAGTGCATCATTGTGGACGTTCGGCCTCTTTTCCTATGCTTTCAATGCAATTCCAGTCTACCTCCTGAAATCGGTTTCCTGCAATTCTGCCCCGCTTTCAAGTCCTCTTGGCAGCCTTACTTCAGTCTATTTTTGGACGATAGCTGTCATTTATAACTCTGCAGGTTTGTGAATTACAGTGCCCCTGAGCTCCTTTCTTCAACTCGCTTTTTTGTGACCTGGCCGCAACACCGCAAGATGGCTTCAGGCCCTAATCTGTTTCCGGCCCGGCATGCTGAGCCTTTGGTTAATTCCTCTTCCTGGTGGGAAATGAGAGTTAAATTTGCCCGTCCAGACACCTCCAGCTAGCCTCTCATTGGTTCTCGCTATTCCTGTTCATCTTCCGCAGAAATTGCAAACTGGGCCAAACAGGAGGTTAAAGGAACTGACTCTCCAAGTCGGGAGAGTGTTAGTAAAGCGTCTGGAATGTTGCACCCGAGTACCAGGGTAGGAAAACTGAGACATATTTGAGCACGTCTCCCGTTCACATGGTTGATCATACTCTGGGTTCCACATGCATGTTTTAGCTGAAGGAAGAATACCTTAAACCTGGAGAGTTGAGACCCGTGGAATGGGTACCATGCAATATGACTTCAAAGGGTCTTCATTTGCTCACCGAACCTCTCCAATCCTATCACTGCTGCGTTTATGCCCCTGTACACACGCTTGATTCTCTTTTGGAGACATAGCAATCCATAGGTTTTAAGATACTTACTAGTCAGGTACATTCTTAGGCGTTTAATATGCGGTGTTGAGTCCATTTCGTTGAGCAAGGAGTAGCTCTTGTCTATTCCATATTTGGCTTAAGGAACTTTATCTGTGCTCATTTCAATCTCTGGTTTTATGCAGCACCCCAACTCACCTTTCCCCTTAAGCAAGCATAATTTGGTTTTCTAAATTTGAGACCCTGTTCTGTTCTGTAATTCAGTTCCTGTGTAGCCAAGTTTACATTCCGTGTATTAGTGATATCTTATGATGTTTCTTTTTCTGTGTGACTTATTTCAGTTAGAATCATCGTACCTGAATCCACTCATAATGCTGCTACGGGCCTGATGACATAGATTTCATTGCTGAGTGATACTGCATTGTACGTAAGTACCACAAGTTCTTTATCCATTTTTCACTTTCTGTGATATTGAACTTGTACGGTAAACGAGGTTCTTGTAAAAGAGGCGTCCCAAACTTTGGGGTGGCTGTGTCTTTTTGATTTTAATTTCCCTAAGCTATAGGACCATAAGTGGAAGTGCCCTAGGCTCTGTTGCTTTGTTTTTTAGATGTTTCAGGAAACACCATACACTTCTCCCGAGTGTCTGTTGGCAATTTACATCCCGCCCATCAGCATAACAAGGCTCCCAGTTCTCCATGGCCTGTCCTGCCTTTCTGGATTTTACACTTTTTTCAGATGGCCCTTTTGACCGGGGGGAAGTGAGACTTCATTGTAGTGCAGATTTCCTTTGCAAGCTTGCTTGGTTGGCCAAAAAGGGCGTATGCGTTTTTTCCTGAATATATTCAGGAAAAAACGCATACGCCCTTTTTGGCCAAGTGCATCATTGTGGACGTTCTGCCTCTTTTCCTATGCTTTCAATGCAATTCCAGTCTACCTCCTGAAATCGGTTTCCTGCAATTCTGCCCCGCTTTCAAGTCCTCTTGGCAGCCTTACTTCAGTATATTTTTGGACGATAGCTGTCATTTATAACTCTGCAGGTTTGTGAATTACAGTGCCCCTGAGCTCCTTTCTTCAACTCGCTTTCTTGTGACCTGGCCGCAACACCGCAGGATGTCTTCAGGCCCTAATCTGGTTCTGGCACGGCACGCTGAGCCTTTGGTTAATTCCTCTTCCTGGTGGGAAATGAGAGTTAAATTTGCCCATCCAGACACCTCCAGCTAGTCTCTCATTGGTTCTCGCTATTCCTGTTCATCTTCCACAGAAATTGCAAACTGGGCCAAACAGGAGGTTAAAGGGACTGACTCTCCAAGTTGGGAGAGTGTTAGTAAAGCGTCTGGAATGTTGCACCCGAGTACCAGGGTACGAAAACTGAGACATATTTGAACACGTCTCCCGATCACATGGTTGATCATACTCTGGGTTCCACATGCATGTTTTAGCTGAAGGAAGAATACTTAAAACCTGGGTAGTTGAAACCCGTGGAATGGGTACCATGCAATATGACTTCAAAGGGTCTTCATTTGCTCACCGAACATCTCCAATCCTATCACTGCTGCGTTTATGCCCCTGTACACATGCTTGATTCTCTTTCGGAGACATAGCAATCCATAAGTTTTAAGATACTTACTAGTCAGGTACATTCTTAGGCGTTTAATATGCGGTGTTGAGTCCATTTCATTGAGCAAGGAGTAGCTCTTGTCTATTCCATATTTGGCTTAAGGAACTTTATCTGTGCTCATTTCAATCTCTGGTTTTATGCAGCACCCCAACTCACCTTTACCCTTAAGCAAGCATAAGTTGGTTTTCTACATTTGAGAACCTGTTCTGTTCTGTAATTCAGTTCCTGTGTAGCCAAGTTTACATTCCGTGTATTACTGATATCTTATGATGTTTCTTTTTCTGTGTGACTTATTTCAGTTAGAATCATCGTACCTGAATCCACTCATGATGCTGCTACGGGCCTGATGACATAGATTTCATTGCTGAGTGATACTGCATTGTACGTAAGTACCACAAGTTCTTTATCCATTTTTCACTTTCTGTGATATTGAACTTGTATGGTAAACGAGGTTCTTGTAAACAGAGCCGTTCCAAACTTTGGGGTGGCTGTGTCTTTTTGATTTTAATTTCCCTAAGCTATAGGACCATAAGTGGAAGTGCCCTAGGTTCTGTTGCTTTGTTTTTTAGATGTTTCAGGAAACACCATACACTTCTCCCGAGTGTTTGTTGGCAATTTACATCCCGCCCTTCAGCATAACAAGGCTCGCTGTTCTCCATGGCCTGTCCTGCCTTTCTGGATTTTACACTTTTTTCAGATGGCCCTTTTGACCGGGGGGAAGTGAGACTTCATTGTAGTGCAGATTTCCTTTGCAAGCTTGCTTGTTGGCCAAAAAGGGCGTATGCGTTTTTTCCTGAATATATTCAGGAAAAAACGCATACGCCCTTTTTGGCCAAGTGCATCATTGTGGACGTTCTGCCTCTTTTCCTATGCTTTCAATGCAATTCCAGTCTACCTCCTGAAATGGGTTCCCTGCAATTCTGCCCCGCTTTCAAGTCCTCTTGGCAGCCTTACTTCAGTCTATTTTTGGACGATAGCTGTCATTTATAACTCTGCAGGTTTGTGAATTACAGTGCCCCTGAGCTCCTTTCTTCAACTCGCTTTCTTGTGACCTGGCCGCAACACCGCAGGATGGCTTCAGGCCCTAATCTGGTTCCGGCCCGGCATGCTGAGCCTTTGGTTAATTCCTCTTCCTGGTGGGAAATGAGAGTTAAATTTGCCCGTCCAGACACCTCCAGCTAGCCTCTCATTGGTTCTCGCTATTCCTGTTCATCTTCCGCAGAAATTGCAAACTGGGCCAAACAGGAGGTTAAAGGCGCTGACTCTCCAAGTGGGGAGAGTGTTAGTAAAGCGTCTGGAATGTTGCACCCGAGTACCAGGGGAGGAAAACTGAGACATATTTGAACACGTCTCCCGATCACATGGTTGATCATACTCTGGGTTCCACATGCATGTTTTAGCTGAAGGAAGAATACCTAAAACCTGGGTAGTTGAAACCCGTGGAATGGGTACCATGCAATATGACTTCAAAGGGTCTTCATTTGCTCACCGAACCTCTCCAATCCTATCACTGCTGCGTTTATGCCCCTGTACACATGCTTGATTCTCTTTCGGAGACATAGCAATCTATAGGTTTTAAGATACTTACTAGTCAGGTACATTCTTAGGCGTTTAATATGCGGTGTTGAGTCCATTTCGTTGAGCAAGGAGTAGCTCTTGTCTATTCCATATTTGGCTTAAGGAACTTTATCTGTGCTCATTTCAATCTCTGGTTTTATGCAGCACCCCAACTCACCTTTCCCCTTAAGCAAGCATAAGTTGGTTTTCTAAATTTGAGACCCTGTTCTGTTCTGTAATTCAGTTCCTGTGTAGCCAAGTTTACATTCCGTGTATTACTGATATCTTATGATGTTTCTTTTTCTGTGTGACTTATTTCAGTTAGAATCATCATACCTGAATCCACTCATTGTGCTGCTAAAGGCCTGATGACATAGATTTCATTGCTGAGTGATATAGCTTTGTAAGTAAATACCACAACTTCTTTATCCATTTTTCACTTTCTGCGATGTTGAACTTGTACTGTAAACGAGGTTCTTGTAAACAGAGGCGTCCCAAACTTTGGGGTGGCTGTGTCTTTTTGATTTTAATTTCCCTAAGCTATAGGACCATAAGTGGCAGTGCCCTAGGCTCTGTTGCTTTGTTTTTTAGATGTTTCAGGAAGCACCATACACTTCTCCCGAGTGTCTGTTGGTAATTTACATCCCCCCCATCAGCATAACAAGGCTCCCAGTTCTCCATGGCCTGTCCTGCCTTTCTGGATTTTACACTTTTTTCAGATGGCCCTTTTGACCGGGGGGAAGTGAGACTTCATTGTAGTGCAGATTTCCTTTGCAAGCTTGCTTGGTTGGCCAAAAAGGGCGTATGCGTTTTTTCCTGAATATATTCAGGAAAAAACGCATACGCCCTTTTTGGCCAAGTGCATCATTGTGGACGTTCTGCCTCTTTTCCTATGCTTTCAATGCAATTCCAGTCTACCTCCTGAAATCGGTTTCCTGCAATTCTGCCCCGCTTTCAACTCCTCTTGGCAGCTTTACTTCAGTCTATTTTTGGACGATAGCTGTCATTTATAACTCTGCAGGTTTGTGAATTACAGTGCCCCTGAGCTCCTTTCTTCAACTCGCTTTCTTGTGACCTGGCCGCAACACCGCAGGATGGCTTCAGGCCCTAATCTGGTTCCGGCACGGCACGCTGAGCCTCTGGTTATTTCCTCTTCCTGGTGGGAAATGAGAGTTAAATTTGCCCGTCCAGACACCTCCAGCTAGTCTCTCATTGGTTCTCGCTATTCCTGTTCATCTTCCGCAGAAATTGCAAACTGGGCCAAACAGGAGGTTAAAGGCGCTGACTCTCCAAGTGGGGAGAGTGTTAGTAAAGCGTCTGGAATGTTGCACCCGAGTACCAGGGTATGAAAACTGAGACATATTTGAACACGTCTCCCGATCACATGGTTGATCATACTCTGGGTTCCACATGCATGTTTTAGCTGAAGGAAGAATACCTAAAACCTGGGTAGTTGAAACCCGTGGAATGGGTACCATGCAATATGACTTCAAAGGGTCTTCATTTGCTCACCGAACCTTTCCAATCCTATCACTGCTGCGTTTATGCCCCTGTACACATGCTTGATTCTGTTTCGGAGACATAGCAATCCCTAGGTTTTAAGATACTTACTAGTCAGGTACATTCTTAGGCGTTTAATATGCGGTGTTGAGTCCATTTCTTTGAGCAAGGAGTAGCTCTTGTCTATTCCATATTTGGCTTAAGGAACTTTATCTGTGCTCATTTCAATCTCTGGTTTTATGCAGCACCCCAACTCACCTTTACCCTTAAGCAAGCATAAGTTGGTTTTCTAAATTTGAGACCCTGTTCTGTTCTGTAATTCAGTTCCTGTGTAGCCAAGTTTACATTCCGTGTATTACTGATATCTTATGATGTTTCTTTTTCTGTGTCACTTATTTCAGTTAGAATCATCATACCTGAATCCACTCATTGTGCTGCTAAGGGCCTGATGACACAGATTTCATTGCTGAGTGATATTGCTTTGTAAGTAAATACCACAACTTTTTTATCCATTTTTCACTTTCTGCGATGTTGAACTTGTACTGTAAAGGAGGTTCTTGTAAACAGAGCCGTTCCAAACTTTGGGGTGGCTGTGTCTTTTTGATTTTAATTTCCCTAAGCTATAGGACCATAAGTGGAAGTGCCCTAGGCTCTGTTGCTTTGTTTTTTAGATGTTTCAGGAAACACCATACACTTCTCCCGAGTGTTTGTTGGCAATTTACATCCCGCCCATCAGCATAACAAGGCTCCCTGTTCTCCATGGCCTGTCCTGCCTTTCTGGATTTTACACTTTTTTCAGATGGCCCTTTTGACCGGGGGGAAGTGAGACTTCATTGTAGTGCAGATTTCCTTTGCAAGCTTGCTTGGTTGGCCAAAAAGGGCGTATGCGTTTTTTCCTGAATATATTCAGGAAAAAACGCATACGCCCTTTTTGGCCAAGTGCATCATTGTGGACGTTCTGCCTCTTTTCCTATGTTTTCAATGCAATTCCAGTCTACCTCCTGAAATGGGTTCCCTGCAATTCTGCCCCGCTTTCAAGTCCTCTTGGCAGCCTTACTTCAGTCTATTTTTGGACGATAGCTGTCATTTATAACTCTGCAGGTTTGTGAATTACAGTGCCCCTGAGCTCCTTTCTTCAACTCGCTTTCTTGTGACCTGGCCGCAACACCGCAGGATGGCTTCAGGCCCTAATCTGGTTCCGGCCCGGCATGCTGAGCCTTTGGTTAATTCCTCTTCCTGGTGGGAAATGAGAGTTAAATTTGCCCGTCCAGACACCTGCAGCTAGCCTCTCATTGATTCTCGCTATTCCTGTTCATCTTCCGCAGAAATTGCAAACTGGGCCAAACAGGACGTTAAAGGCGCTGACTCTCCAAGTGGGGAGAGTGTTAGTAAAGCGTCTGGAATGTTGCACCCGAGTACCAGGGTAGGAAAACTGAGACATATTTGAACACGTCTCCCGATCACATGGTTGATCATACTCTAGGTTCCACATGCATGTTTTAGCTGAAGGAAGAATACCTAAAACCTGGGTAGTTGAAACCCGTGGAATGGGTACCATGCAATATGACTTCAAAGGGTCTTCATTTGCTCACCGAACCTCTCCAATCCTATCACTGCTGCGTTTATGCCCCTGTACACATGCTTGATTCTCTTTCGGAGACATAGCAATCCATAGGTTTTAAGATACTTACTAGTCAGGTACATTCTTAGGCGTTTAATATGCGGTGTTGAGTCCATTTCGTTGAGCAAGGAGTAGCTCTTGTCTATTCCATATTTGGCTTAAGGAAATTTATCTGTGCTCATTTCAATCTCTGGTTTTATGCAGCACCCCAACTCACCTTTCCCCTTAAGCAAGCATAAGTTGGTTTTCTAAATTTGAGACCCTGTTCTGTTCTGTAATTCAGTTCCTGTGTAGCCAAGTTTACATTCCGTGTATTACTGATATCTTATGATGTTTCTTTTTCTGTGTGACTTATTTCAGTTAGAATCATCGTACCTGAATCCACTCATTATGCTGCTACGGGCCTGATGACATAGATTTCATTGCTGAGTGATACTGCATTGTACGTAAGTACCACAAGTTCTTTATCCATTTTTCACTTTCTGTGATATTGAACTTGTACGGTAAACGAGGTTCTTGTAAAAGAGGCGTCCCAAACTTTGGGGTGGCTGTGTCTTTTTGATTTTAATTTCCCTAAGCTATAGGACCATAAGTGGCAGTGCCCTAGGCTCTGTTGCTTTGTTTTTTAGATGTTTCAGGAAACACCATACACTTCTCCCGAGTGTCTGTTGGCAATTTACATCCCGCCCATCAGCATAACAAGGCTCCCAGTTCTCCATGGCCTGTCCTGCCTTTCTGGATTTTACACTTTTTTCAGATGGCCCTTTTGACCGGGGGGAAGTGAGACTTCATTGTAGTGCAGATTTCCTTTGCAAGTTTGCTTGGTTGGCCAAAAAGGGCGTATGCGTTTTTTCCTGAATATATTCAGGAAAAAACGCATACGCCCTTTTTGGCCAAGTGCATTATTGTGGACGTTCTGCCTCTTTTCCTATGCTTTCAATGCAATTCCAGTCTACCTCCTGAAATCGGTTTCCTGCAATTCTGCCCCGCTTTCAAGTCCTCTTGGCAGCCTTACTTCAGTCTATTTTTGGACGATAGCTGTCATTTATAACTCTGCAGGTTTGTGAATTACAGTGCCCCTGAGCTCCTTTCTTCAACTCGCTTTCTTGTGACCTGGCCGCAACACCGCAGGATGTCTTCAGACCCTAATCTGGTTCCGGAACGGCATGCTGAGCCTTTGGTTAATTCCTCTTCCTGGTGGGAAATGAGAGTTAAATTTGCCCGTTCAGACTCCTCCAGCTAGTCTCTCATTGGTTCTCGCTATTCCTGTTCATCTTCCGCAGAAATTGCAAACTGGGCCAAACAGGAGGTTAAAGGGACTGGCTCTCCAAGTCGGGAGAGTGTTAGTAAAGCGTCTGGAATGTTGCACCCGAGTACCAGGGTACGAAAACTGAGACATATTTGAACACGTCTCCCGATCACATGGTTGATCATACTCTAGGTTCCACATGCATGTTTTAGCTGAAGGAAGAATACCTTAAACCTGGGTAGGTGAAACCCGTGGAATGGGTACCATGCAATATGACTTCAAAGGGTCTTCATTTGCTCACCGAACCTCTCCAATCCTATCACTGCTGCGTTTATGCCCCTGTACACATGCTTGATTCTCTTTCGGAGACATAACAATCCATAGGTTTTAAGATACTTACTAGTCAGGTACATTCTTAGGCGTTTAATATGCGGTGTTGAGTCCATTTCGTTGAGCAAGGAGTAGCTCTTGTCTATTCCATATTTGGCTTAAGGAACTTTATCTGTGCTCATTTCAATCTCTGGTTTTATGCAGCACCCCAACTCACCTTTCCCCTTAAGCAAGCATAAGTTGGTTTTCAGAATTTGAGACCCTCTTGTGTTCTGTAATTCAGTTCCTGTGTAGCCAAGTTTCCATTCCGTGTATTACTGATATCTTATGATGTTTCTTTTTCTGTGTGACTTATTTCAGTTAGAATCATCATACCTGAATCCACTCATTGTGCTGCTAAGGGCCTGATGACATAGATTTCATTGCTGAGTGATATTGTTTTGTAAGTGAATACCACAACTTCTTTATCCATTTTTCACTTTCTGCGATGTTGAACTTGTACTGTAAACGAGGTTCTTGTAAACAGAGCCGTTCCAAACTTTGGGGTGGCTGTGTCTTTTTGATTTTAATTTCCCTAAGCTATAGGACCATAAGTGGAAGTGCCCTAGGCTCTGTTGCTTTGTTTTTTAGATGTTTCAGGAAACACCATACACTTCTCCCAAGTGTCTGTTGGCAATTTACATCCCGCCCATCAGCATAACAAGGCTCCCAGTTCTCCATGGCCTGTCCTGCCTTTCTGGACTTTACACTTTTTTCAGATGGCCCTTTTGACCGGGGTGAAGTGAGACTTTATTGTAGTGCAGATTTCCTTTGCAAGCTTGCTTGGTTGGCCAAAAAGGGCGTATGCGTTTTTTCCTGAATATTTTCAGGAAAAAACGCATACGCCCTTTTTGGCCAAGTGCATCATTGTGGACGTTCTGCCTCTTTTCCTATGCTTTCAATGCAATTCCAGTCTACCTCCTGAAATCGGTTTCCTGCAATTCTGCCCCGCTTTCAAGTCCTCTTGGCAGCCTTACTTCAGTCTATTTTTGGACGATAGCTGTCATTTATAACTCTGCAGGTTTGTGAATTACAGTGCCCCTGAGCTCCTTTCTTCAACTCGCTTTCTTGTGACCTGGCCGCAACACCGCAGGATGTCTTCAGGCCCTAATCTGGTTCTGGCACGGCACGCTGAGCCTTTGGTTAATTCCTCTTCCTGGTGGGAAATGAGAGTTAAATTTGCCCATCCAGACACCTCCAGCTAGTCTCTCATTGGTTCTCGCTATTCCTGTTCATCTTCCGCAGAAATTGCAAACTGGGCCAAACAGGAGGTTAAAGGGACTGACCCTCCAAGTGGGGAGAGTGTTAGTAAAGCGTCTGGAATGTTGCACCCGAGTACCAGGGTATGAAAACTGAGACATATTTGAACACGTCTCCCGATCACATGGTTGATCATACTCTAGGTTCCACATGCATGTTTTAGCTGAAGGAAGAATACCTTAAACCTGGGTAGTTGAAACCCGTGGAATGGGTACCATGCAATATGTCTTCAAAGGGTCTTCATTTGCTCACGAACCTCTCCAATCCTATCACTGCTGCGTTTATGCCCCTGTACACATGCTTGATTCTCTTTCGGAGACATAGCAATCCATAGGTTTTAAGATACTTACTAGTCAGGTACATTCTTAGGCGTTTAATATGCGGTGTTGAGTCCATTTCGTTGAGCAAGGAGTAGCTCTTGTCTATTCCATATTTGGCTTAAGGAACTTTATCTGTGCTCATTTCAATCTCTGGTTTTATGCAGCACCCCAACTCACCTTTACCCTTAAGCAAGCATAAGTTGGTTTTCTAAATTTGAGACCCTGTTCTGTTCTGTAATTCAGTTCCTGTGTAGCCAAGTTTCCATTCCTTGTATTACTGATATCTTATGATGTTTCTTTTTCTGTGTGACTTATTTCAGTTAGAATCATCATACCTGAATCCACTCATTGTGCTGCTAAGGGCCTGATGACATAGATTTCATTGCTGAGTGATATTGCTTTGTAAGTAAATACCACAACTTCTTTATCCATTTTTCACTTTCTGCGATGTTGAACTTGTACTGTAAACGAGGTTCTTGTAAACAGAGGCGTCCCAAACTTTGGGGTGGCTGTGTCTTTTTGATTTTAATTTCCCTAAGCTATAGGACCATAAGTGGCAGTGCCCTAGGCTCTGTTGCTTTGTTTTTTCGATGTTTCAGGAAACACCATACACTTCTCCAGAGTGTCTGTTGGCAATTTACATCCCGCCCATCAGCATAACAAGGCTCCCAGTTCTCCATGGCCTGTCCTGCCTTTCTGGATTTTACACTTTTTTCAGATGGCCCTTTTGACCGGGGGGAAGTGAGACTTCATTGTAGTGCAGATTTCCTTTGCAAGTTTGCTTGGTTGGCCAAAAAGGGCGTATGCGTTTTTTCCTGAATATATTCAGGAAAAAACGCATACGCCCTTTTTGGCCAAGTGCATCATTGTGGACGTTCTGCCTCTTTTCCTATGCTTTCAATGCAATTCCAGTCTACCTCCTGAAATCGGTTTCCTGCAATTCTGCCCCGCTTTCAAGTCCTCTTGGCAGCCTTACTTCAGTCTATTTTTGGACGATAGCTGTCATTTATAACTCTGCAGGTTTGTGAATTACAGTGCCCCTGAGCTCCTTTCTTCAACTCGCTTTCTTGTGACCTGGCCGCAACACCGCAGGATGTCTTCAGACCCTAATCTGGTTCCGGAACGGCATGCTGAGCCTTTGGTTAATTCCTCTTCCTTGTGGGAAATGAGAGTTAAATTTGCCCGTTCAGACTCCTCCAGCTAGTCTCTCATTGGTTCTCGCTATTCCTGTTCATCTTCCGCAGAAATTGCAAACTGGGCCAAACAGGAGGTTAAAGGGACTGGCTCTCCAAGTCGGGAGAGTGTTAGTAAAGCGTCTGGAATGTTGCACCCGAGTACCAGGGTACGAAAACTGAGACATATTTGAACACGTCTCCCGATCACATGGTTGATCATACTCTAGGTTCCACATGCATGTTTTAGCTGAAGGAAGAATACCTTAAACCTGGGTAGGTGAAACCCGTGGAATGGGTACCATGCAATATGACTTCAAAGGGTCTTCATTTGCTCACCGAACCTCTCCAGTCCTATCACTGCTGCGTTTATGCCCCTGTACACATGCTTGATTCTCTTTCGGAGACATAACAATCCATAGGTTTTAAGATACTTACTAGTCAGGTACATTCTTAGGCGTTTAATATGCGGTGTTGAGTCCATTTCGTTGAGCAAGGAGTAGCTCTTGTCTATTCCATATTTGGCTTAAGGAACTTTATCTGTGCTCATTTCAATCTCTGGTTTTATGCAGCACCCCAACTCACCTTTACCCTTAAGCAAGCATAAGTTGGTTTTCAGAATTTGAGACCCTGTTGTGTTCTGTAATTCAGTTCCTGTGTAGCCAAGTTTCCATTCCGTGTATTACTGATATCTTATGATGTTTCTTTTTCTGTGTGACTTATTTCAGTTAGAATCATCATACCTGAATCCACTCATTGTGCTGCTAAGGGCCTGATGACACAGATTTCATTGCTGAGTGATATTGTTTTGTAAGTGAATACCACAACTTCTTTATCCATTTTTCACTTTCTGCGATGTTGAACTTGTACTGTAAACGAGGTTCTTGTAAACAGAGCCGTTCCAAACTTTGGGGTGGCTGTGTCTTTTTGATTTTAATTTCCCTAAGCTATAGGACCATAAGTGGAAGTGCCCGAGGCTCTGTTGCTTTGTTTTTTAGATGTTTCAGGAAACACCATACACTTCTCCCAAGTGTCTGTTGGCAATTTACATCCCGCCCATCAGCATAACAAGGCTCCCAGTTCTCCATGGCCTGTCCTGCCTTTCTGGACTTTACACTTTTTTCAGATGGCCCTTTTGACCGGGGGGAAGTGAGACTTCATTGTAGTGCAGATTTCCTTTGCAAGCTTGCTTGGTTGGCCAAAAAGGGCGTATGCGTTTTTTCCTGAATATATTCAGGAAAAAACGCATACGCCCTTTTTGGCCAAGTGCATCATTGTGGACGTTCTGCCTCTTTTCCTATGCTTTCAATGCAATTCCAGTCTACCTCCTGAAATGGGTTTCCTGCAATTCTGCCCCGCTTTCAAGTCCTCTTGGCAGCCTTACTTCAGTCTATTTTTGGACGATAGCTGTCATTTATAACTCTGCAGGTTTGTGAATTACAGTGCCCCTGAGCTCCTTTCTTCAACTCGCTTTCTTGTGACCTGGCCGCAACACCGCAGGATGTCTTCAGGCCCTAATCTGGTTCTGGCATGGCACGCTGAGCCTTTGGTTAATTCCTCTTCCTGGTGGGAAATGAGAGTTAAATTTGCCCGTTCAGACTCCTCCAGCTAGTCTCTCATTGGTTCTCGCTATTCCTGTTCATCTTCCGCAGAAATTGCAAACTGGGCCAAACAGGAGGTTAAAGGGACTGACTCTCCAAGTGGGGAGAGTGTTAGTAAAGCGTCTGGAATGTTGCACCCGAGTACCAGGGTATGAAAACTGAGACATATTTGAACACGTCTCCCGATCACATGGTTGATCATACTCTAGGTTCCACATGCATGTTTTAGCTGAAGGAAGAATACCTTAAACCTGGGTAGTTGAAACCCGTGGAATGGGTACCATGCAATATGTCTTCAAAGGGTCTTCATTTGCTCACGAACCTCTCCAATCCTATCACTGCTGCGTTTATGCCCCTGTACACATGCTTGATTCTCTTTCGGAGACATAGCAATCCCTAGGTTTTAAGATACTTACTAGTCAGGTACATTCTTAGGCGTTTAATATGCGGTGTTGAGTCCATTTCGTTGAGCAAGGAGTAGCTCTTGTCTATTCCATATTTGGCTTAAGGAACTTTATCTGTGCTCATTTCAATCTCTGGTTTTATGCAGCACCCCAACTCACCTTTACCCTTAAGCAAGCATAAGTTGGTTTTCTAAATTTGAGACCCTGTTTTGTTCTGTAATTCAGTTCCTGTGTAGCCAAGTTTCCATTCCTTGTATTACTGATATCTTATGATGTTTCTTTTTCTGTGTGACTTATTTCAGTTAGAATCATCATACCTGAATCCACTCATTGTGCTGCTAAGGGCCTGATGACATAGATTTCATTGCTGAGTGATATTGCTTTGTAAGTAAATACCACAACTTCTTTATCCATTTTTCACTTTCTGCGATGTTGAACTTGTACTGTAAACGAGGTTCTTGTAAACAGAGGCGTCCCAAACTTTGGGGTGGCTGTGTCTTTTTGATTTTAATTTCCCTAAGCTATAGGACCATAAGTGGAAGTGCCCTAGGCTCTGTTGCTTTGTTTTTTAGATGTTTCAGGAAACACCATACACTTCTCCTGAGTGTCTGTTGGCAATTTACATCCCGCCCATCAGCATAACAAGGCTCCCAGTTCTCCATGGCCTGTCCTGCCTTTCTGGATTTTACACTTTTTTCAGATGGCCCTTTTGACCGGGGGGAAGTGAGACTTCATTGTAGTGCAGATTTCCTTTGCAAGCTTGCTTGGTTGGCCAAAAAGGGCGTATGCGTTTTTTCCTGAATATATTCAGGAAAAAACGCATACGCCCTTTTTGGCCAAGTGCATCATTGTGGACGTTCTGCCTCTTTTCCTATGCTTTCAATGCAATTCCAGTCTACCTCCTGAAATCGGTTTCCTGCAATTCTGCCCCGCTTTCAAGTCCTCTTGGCAGCCTTACTTCAGTCTATTTTTGGACGATAGCTGTCATTTATAACTCTGCAGGTTTGTGAATTACAGTGCCCCTGAGCTCCTTTCTTCAACTCGCTTTCTTGTGACCTGGCCGCAACACCGCAGGATGTCTTCAGGCCCTAATCTGGTTCCGGCACGGCACGCTGAGCCTTTGGTTAATTCCTCTTCCTGGTGGGAAATGAGAGTTAAATTTGCCCGTCCAGCAACCTCCAGCTAGCCTCTCATTGGTTCTCGCTATTCCTGTTCATCTTCCACA
Organism: Delphinus delphis; assembly: GCF_949987515.2. Taxonomy (NCBI): domain Eukaryota; kingdom Metazoa; phylum Chordata; class Mammalia; order Artiodactyla; family Delphinidae; genus Delphinus; species Delphinus delphis. The sequence continues at coordinate 2,792 of NW_027193194.1, read as the reverse complement.
GAAATTGCAAACTGGGCCAAACAGGAGGTTAAAGGGACTGACTCTCCAAGTCGGGAGAGTGTTAGTAAAGCGTCTGGAATGTTGCACCCGAGTACCAGGGTACGAAAACTGAGACATATTTGAACACGTCTCCCGATCACATGGTTGATCATACTCTGGGTTCCACATGCATGTTTTAGCTGAAGGAAGAATACCTAAAACCTGGGTAGTTGAAACCCGTGGAATGGGTACCATGCAATATGACTTCAAAGGGTCTTCATTTGCTCACGAACCTCTCCAATCCTATCACTGCTGCGTTTATGCCCCTGTACACATGCTTGATTCTCTTTCGGAGACATAGCAATCCATAGGTTTTAAGATACTTACTAGTCAGGTACATTCTTAGGCGTTTAATATGGGGCGTTGAGTTCATTTCGTTGAGCAAGGAGTAGCTCTTGTCTATTCCATATGTGGCTTAAGGAACTTTATCTGTGCTCATTTCAATCTCTGGTTTTATGCAGCACCCCAACTCACCTTTCCCCTTAAGCAAGCATAAGTTGGTTTTCTAAATTTGAGACCCTGTTCTGTTCTGTAATTCAGTTCCTGTGTAGCCAAGTTTACATTCCGTGTATTACTGATATCTTATGATGTTTCTTTTTCTGTGTGACTTATTTCAGTTAGAATCATCGTACCTGAATCCACTCATTATGATGCTACGGGCCTGATGACATAGATTTCATTGCTGAGTGATACTGCATTGTACGTAAGTACCACAAGTTCTTTATCCATTTTTCACTTTCTGTGATATTGAACTTGTACGGTAAACGAGGTTCTTGTAAACAGAGGCGTCCCAAACTTTGGGGTGGCTGTGTCTTTTTGATTTTAATTTCCCTAAGCTATAGGACCATAAGTGGCAGTGCCCTAGGCTCTGTTGCTTTGTTTTTTAGATGTTTTAGGAAACACCATACACTTCTCCAGAGTGTCTGTTGGTAATTTACATCCCGCCCATCAGCATAACAAGGCTCCCAGTTCTCCATGGCCTGTCCTGCCTTTCTGGATTTTACACTTTTTTCAGATGGCCCTTTTGACCGGGGGGAAGTGAGACTTCATTGTAGTGCAGATTTCCTTTGCAAGTTTGCTTGGTTGGCCAAAAAGGGCGTATGCGTTTTTTCCTGAATATATTCAGGAAAAAACGCATACGCCCTTTTTGGCCAAGTGCATCATTGTGGACGTTCTGCCTCTTTTCCTATGCTTTCAATGCAATTCCAGTCTACCTCCTGAAATCGGTTTCCTGCAATTCTGCCCCGCTTTCAAGTCCTCTTGGCAGCCTTACTTCAGTCTATTTTTGGACGATAGCTGTCATTTATAACTCTGCAGGTTTGTGAATTACAGTGCCCCTGAGCTCCTTTCTTCAACTCGCTTTCTTGTGACCTGGCCGCAACACCGCAGGATGTCTTCAGGCCCTAATCTGGTTCCGGAACGGCATGCTGAGCCTTTGGTTAATTCCACTTCCTGGTGGGAAATGAGAGTTAAATTTGCCCGTTCAGACTCCTCCAGCTAGTCTCTCATTGGTTCTCGCTATTCCTGTTCATCTTCCGCAGAAATTGCAAACTGGGCCAAACAGGAGGTTAAAGGGACTGGCTCTCCAAGTCGGGAGAGTGTTAGTAAAGCGTCTGGAATGTTGCACCCGAGTACCAGGGTACGAAAACTGAGACATATTTGAACACGTCTCCCGATCACATGGTTGATCATACTCTAGGTTCCACATGCATGTTTTAGCTGAAGGAAGAATACCTTAAACCTGGGTAGTTGAAACCCGTGGAATGGGTACCATGCAATATGACTTCAAAGGGTCTTCATTTGCTCACCGAACCTCTCCAATCCTATCACTGCTGCGTTTATGCCCCTGTACACATGCTTGATTCTCTTTCGGAGACATAACAATCCATAGGTTTTAAGATACTTACTAGTCAGGTACATTCTTAGGCGTTTAATATGCGGTGTTGAGTCCATTTCGTTGAGCAAGGAGTAGCTCTTGTCTATTCCATATTTGGCTTAAGGATCTTTATCTGTGCTCATTTCAATCTCTGGTTTTATGCAGCACCCCAACTCACCTTTACCCTTAAGCAAGCATAAGTTGGTTTTCAGAATTTGAGACCCTGTTGTGTTCTGTAATTCAGTTCCTGTGTAGCCAAGTTTCCATTCCGTGTATTACTGATATCTTATGATGTTTCTTTTTCTGTGTGACTTATTTCAGTTAGAATCATCATACCTGAATCCACTCATTGTGCTGCTAAGGGCCTGATGACATAGATTTCATTGCTGAGTGATATTGTTTTGTAAGTGAATACCACAACTTCTTTATCCATTTTTCACTTTCTGCGATGTTGAACTTGTACTGTAAACGAGGTTCTTGTAAACAGAGCCGTTCCAAACTTTGGGGTGGCTGTGTCTTTTTGATTTTAATTTCCCTAAGCTATAGGACCATAAGTGGCAGTGCCCTAGGCTCTGTTGCTTTGTTTTTTAGATGTTTCAGGAAACACCATACACTTCTTCTGAGTGTCTGTTGGTAATTTACATCCCGCCCATCAGCATAACAAGGCTCCCTGTTCTCCATGGCCTGTCCTGCCTTTCTGGATTTTACACTTTTTTCAGATGGCCCTTTTGACCGGGGGGAAGTGAGACTTCATTGTAGTGCAGATTTCCTTTGCAAGCTTGCTTGGTTGGCCAAAAAGGGCGTATGCGTTTTTTCCTGAATATATTCAGGAAAAAACGCATACGCCCTTTTTGGCCAAGTGCATCATTGTGGACGT